>NW_011359671.1:0-34618 GCF_000735185.1 Notothenia coriiceps
GGGGACCTAGTATGCTCATTTGCAGGTTCATATTGTATTTTGTATCTCTACTGTGCTTCAATGTTCAAAAAGGTATTTACTTTTCTCATACTGCCTGTTCTGCAGCACCTCTTTTCACCCTCTGTCTGAAACCAGAGCCCAGTCCGCAACATAGTGATGTCACTATGTTTTGGAAGTAAACAAATGAGTCCAATAGAGGTGTTTCAGGCACAGGGAGGAAGTGTGTGGGAGAGAAACTCCCTCTGGAGGGAACTAAAGGATTTTAGCGTATATATAAGATATTTCTCTACTTTGCATGTTTCAGAAACCATTGTTCTTTATATTTACATGTGTCTCACAGGCGTGTTGATATCCAGCCGGTTTGCAGTGACCTGCAGGGTCAGATTCTGAAATGCTACAGGGAGAACACTGGAAAGACTCTGTCCTGCTCCAGTATCGCCTCGGCCTACATGCAGTGTGTGGACAATGCCAAGAAGGTATGACTCCAATATATATATATATAAAAATCTACCACTGTCACTCTTTGATACATGTCAAAATGATTTTTTTTTCACTCCTCCATCTACAGAATAAACTGAGCACAGGAGGGTAATGTGACTTGATGAAGACATCTGACAGATGTAAGAAAGCAAAAGAAACTTGATGAAGATAATTCAACAAATGAACGATTTACTGGAAACACAGGAGTCACAGGAGAATCAACTCCAGGCTTTACACTAGTCTGGAACAAGTGCCAGTGGTTTGAAGATCATCTGAAAGCCTATTGTGCCACAGCAGTAGCAAATAGATCAAACCTGGTGTCGAAAATAAGGCAAATCACAACAAAGGAGCAAACGATGAAAACTTTAGAATTCAAGTATTTGTATAAGATATAAGGAGTGCTGTTGATCGTCATGTATGTATGCCTTGAAGTTAGGAAAGCCATTATCAGATTGCAGATGCATGAAAGAATTGTTCATTGAGCCGAGTGTGAAGTGACACCTATAAGTGTTTGAGGTTATTGTACTGTACATACATTATTTCACGGGTTATTTCTGGTGCATGCACAAAGAAATTAAAGACATCTCAATAAACTTTGTTGTGGAATCACAAAACGACTTCTGTTTTTTGCGTGTTTGCTACCCTCTAGTGGATGAATCATGTCCTCATCTAAAGTTGAATATATTTTTTACATTTTGATGTCACATGAACATTTCTGAAAACATTCACTTGCAGGGATATTTAAATAAATATGTTTTATATAACATAACATGCAATATTCATTCTTAGGGTATAAAGCCATTTTAGGTAAGCGTCCACTGTACATATGTGCCAGATTTGCTCCAGTTTGTGACTCTTACAACCTCAGATCCAGTGCCTGGATACGGTTCCAGGGTCCTGCCGTGCGAACTGAGGCTGGGAAAAGGAGTCTTTTTTTATCATGGTCCTTGGTCTTGGAATGACCTTCAATCACGCCTCAAACTGAGGGCACTTGTCTCAATAGCATGTTTTAAATTGAATTTGTCTGAGGTCCTTACCACCAGCTGCTCTTGCAGTAATAAGTAGTGTACCCAAATGTGCACAATGTAGTGACTGCTTTTAGTCTTCTTGGTTAATTAGTTGTGTTCTCTGTATTTTACATGTCTGTGTTATGTGTAAGAACGTGTAACGTTGCTGCCTTCTTAACCAGTTTATTTTTTTATGTTTATAGCATTTCACTGTTTTATTTGTACTTTGTATAAACTGTCAAATAACAAATCAACTGTTCAAACCTTTTAGATGACACAGCTCATTGTGGTTGGTCTGGTTTATTTCAGTTGTTATACACACACAAAAAAACATTATTTGTTTAAATGATGCTGTATTTTTTCCCCCACAATGCAATGCACAATGATAAAATGAGCCAAAAAAGAATACCTTACTACTAATCAAACCAACCAACAAATTCAAAGCGAGATCTGTACAAGTCTATAATGCTCTATTTGAAAATTACTGACCTGAAACAAATAACTGTATACAATTAATAGTAAAGAATTTGGGACACTGTGTCTGGCTCAACTTGCTCTCAACATACTATTTTTGATTCGTTTTTGTTGCTCTTAAATATAACTCTTACACTCAACATCAGACAAGACACTGATAACACCAGTAGAGGTCCCTCCACCTTCAGACTGCTACTCAAAACGTTTCCTTATCCATCCATTATTGATTAAAGGAAGGATGGCATTCCCTTTTGTTAGTGTCACTTATTAACCATTCTTCAAACAACATGGTGGGTTCATTGACTGTAATTTTACCTGGTTAGCATATGCCAGGTTTTGAAGTAGAGCTGTTTTAGACAGTTAATATTACTCTATTTTTGTGGTAAAACTAAAGCAATATTCATCTTTAACGTTGAGGGATTCTAAATGAAAGGATAACTGATTTTGATATACTGTATAAAGTGATTACAAGTGGTGACACCATTTGCTTCTGATTATAGATGAGCAGAAGCATAGAACAGGATAAAAATGGATTTATGTGCAACTGTATTAAAGGGAAGTACATTTTAAATAGTTGCATTTCTTATTAGATCTCGAGTCTTTCTGCTCCTAATTTTGGTGAAACCACAGTGCTGCTAAATCGAGGACTTGCGTGCTTGTTAACATGTGAGTGTTCGTCTCATCTAATTTTAGTTACACAATGTGCTGGTTGATTTCAGAAGGAAGTGAGTGTCTGCATGCATGTCTGGCTGAAAGAAGTCGCTCACATTCACAGAGATGGTGAATAAAAACTTGTTTGCCATTTAGAGATGATATAAAAGGATCTGCTCTATGCTACATGAGCTTGTGTGATGTGAGGAAGTTCTACAGCCATAAAACGATCTAGAAATAAATGGTTGTTAAGCCAAAGATAAGGTCGCTTCTCTTGGTTTCTTACATTTTGGAAGTACTTGCATGTATTTTACCTTCTTATTTTCAGTCTTACTGCATTAGCAAACTTTGCTTTGAACTCTGAATTTGATTTGTCAAAACATATTAAAGCTTATTTATTTATTTAATGAGATATTGTTACAACTTCCCTTCACGTTGAAGCCTAAAAGGACTTCCAGAAGCAGTCATTAAAGTGTTTGTTTACCCTTGCAGCTTACATCCTCATCTATACTGGCTGTACAAGAAAAGCCATGAAAGTAAAAACCAAGGAGCAGCTGTGCTCTGCAGACCAGGTCTGACATGCATTTCTTTCATTTGCCACAGAGGAAGCAGCGGCCACATGCACCAGTGTATCTGTGGCATTTTGTGTTTATGCACAAGAGTGGTGTGTGTACTAAACATTATGTAATTGCATTTGAGTACACTCATGCAATTTGACAAAGTACTACTCTAGAAGCATCATGTTTTGTGTGTGTACCATCTGTGTTTACTATCAAATGAAGTACCAACATCCAGAGCAATAACATGCAACGTTTCCAAACTTCTCGAGAAACACAGTATGTTTTTAGTGGTTCTGACAGTTTTTCTCACTTCACAGGAGTCATTGATTGATCATGTTCGACTTATTGTTAATGCAAACATGAACAGTTTTAAACCTGAACAGTATGACTGGCAAAGGTCATTTAAAGCTGCTGTGACTTTAATAAATATATTTAGCGACACTAGTGTCTGGACATGAATCTCTCAGCAACTATTAAATGGATTGCCATCACATTTTGTAAATATAAGATGGTAAATATGACAGCTAAACATGCATTGTCATTGTAAGCATACTTGCACACTGCTGAAGTTCATAGCTCATTCAGCCTTGACTAGCTGCTTTGCCGTAGCCTCGTTATCTTTACTTTTCTCGCTCACTCGCTGGTATAGTTTTATATTTCCTTTAGGAGTTTGTGAAGCGCAAAACGAAACTCCAAGAGATTTAATTAAGAAAATCCTGTAGTCATGGGTGAAAACAGCACTCCAAAAAATGCTAATGTGTCTCTGTGTCTGCGGATGTGTAATTAGGCAACAGTTTGCGAAAAAAGTTTACTTTACTTATTGTGTCAAAGTTGTGCTTACAGTTTGGTCTTGCTGCCCACATGTGGCCATCGTGTTCAGATATGAAATGTTCATATAAATCTTCCATTTTACTTTGTTTAAAGAGATCTGAAGATACCTTTCTTTGCATCTGAGTGAGCACAGTTTTTTTTAATCAAAGCAATGTTAACATTCTGAATTCTCACAGTCGTTGCTACAATAATAAAATATAGGCCTGATAGTTCTGGCCTCAATGTAACTTAGATTTTAATGGAACAATTGTGAATGTAACATTTGAAGTGATAGTGATTAAAATAAGAAAAATATACTATATGTTTTGAGCAAATCTCAGGGGCAAAACAATGATGACACTTGATATGTCTGCGTTTGAAATGCAAGCAGTCTGATATTAGCGCTTCTGTGTTATCTCTCAGCCCATCATGCAGGTAGAAAATGTAGCTTTGCTTTTAAATACCTATGTAGATTAATTCCTTTGGTTTAGAAGGTGATGGAATGAATCTTAGCTGGTTACATTTATTTAAAAGGAAACAATATCAAGTAAATGAGGCCTGTTGGTTCCACAGAGAAAAGCCCATTACTGTCACAAGGAGTTTGTATTCTCCTTGTTGTTTCCTGGCATGTCTCCTTTCTGCTCTTTTCCCTCAGGCCATACCCTCCCTCACACTACCCAGATCTGCCATCCTCACACCATCCAGCAGATGTCCTCAGACTCACCTCCCACCTACACACCTGCTATCATTTCCTTCATCCGCTCTGCCTGGCCTTCCCCTCCTACCTCCTCACCTGTGTCTTATTTACTCATCAGCCACTCTGCGGATTTAGCAGACGTCACCTTCCAACCAGAACACTTCTGCCTGTGTTGGACTTAGTGGCAAAAGTTCAAAACAGCACTCTGCATCATGAGTGCCATAAGAGAAAATGTGAGTAAAACAAATGAGTATGTGCTTAAATCAAAGGCAGTTGGACTCAACAGGGATCCTTACACAATACAAAATAACTAGTTGTCAGTGGATATTGACGCGTGGCCAGGAATCGGGTTTCCTGACATTTATATGTTCCTGATTACGACGCAGGGGAAATCCACAAAGCAAAGCCTGAAGTCTACAAAACCCTTGATGGCTCAACTACTCCAAGGCAGGATTTGTCTGTGATATTAAAGTGACAGGGCATAATTAATATTTCGGTTGTTTTATTACACTTTTTCATTTAAAGAATTGTACACTAGCTTAAATGGAGCCAAAGATTCAACATAGCCTACCTGACATAAAATTGCATCTGCAAATCCACATTTTGCTGACTGGATCACAGTTGTCTTTGCAGATTTCAATAATCCATTTAAATCAGTTGTCTTTAGCCTTCGACAGTCTATTTGTATAATCGAATGCAGAACAGATCTTTCCCTTTTTTTTAATATGTATTTTTACAACATTCAAACTGAACTGCAATCACTTCCGCATATGTGAAGTGACATGCATACACTCGATGAATGTGAACCTTGGCCACATGTAAGCTTTACTTTTGATTATGCCTTCAGTAATCTTGCTCCAACATCGTGTTGTATTTGAATGTGATTCGGTACAGTAGCAACCTTGGCCAAGTCACTCTTTATTGATTTTACTTCTCAATGGGATTTCCTGGTAAAATAAATTGCAAACATTCTCCTTTATGAAGGGTAACTATCTCTTCTGCTGTTAGTGTGGGAGGTGTGTGTATGGCTTTGCTGAAATTATCTTCATTTTGGGTACTGAAATATACATCCAAGCATCCAATTCTTCTCAGTATCACCTGTGCTGTATGTGGGTTATATCTGCTGCATTTAACTGGCATACGAAGGCATCGAGTTTGTCGTTACGCAATCCTGTCCTTTCTTTAGTGGTGCTATAGTGATTGTTACCAAGGATGCGTCTGAAGCCTGCAGACTACTTTGGTAGTTTGTTACATAACAATGTTTGTTTTTTCTTTGGTAGATTTATCTTTTTGCCTGCTGAGCTTGCAGGTGTGTGACATCTTTTGATTTTGCATGACAATGGTGTTATACAAGGTGTATATATGCAACAAAAATAAACCATATTGCATAGAGACTAATGGTAATCATGCAGCAGTTTCTTTATTGCAACCTGCAATGTTCTCTGGGTAATATAGATATTACATAAGGGTTCATATTTAGCAGTAAGATGAGAGTGGCATCAATCTTCTCATCTTGCTCTCTGCCAGAAACCAGAAAGCATATTCCCCAACATTTCAAACTATAACTTTAGATTCACTTTTAAACTTCATGCTTCATGTTCATCACACAGAAGTAACACCCACCCAGGCTGTCTTGATGTCGCTCTAAATTCAGCGCAGTCGGAGAATTTAATTTGAGCATTTGACAGTTCAGCAGTCTCGATATAGCTCATGTCTGTTTGCTGGTAGTCAGAGTAACACAAACAGAGAGAAGAAGAAGGTGCAGGGAAGCTCATTACTGCCTGGAAAAGTAACAAAAAAAATATTGAAACATGGCCTTTTGATGAAAAACAATATCCCGGAAAATAAAAAATAAGTATCTCAAAGTAAGTTTGCGATATAGGCCAATTCCAAGTCATTACTTTGAGAAACTATATCATTATTTAAGAAGTTTCTTATTGTCTTGCAAAATGTAGTTAATATTTTTGAGTCATTTATTATTCTATAAAGGTTCCAAGTGTTTGGGGATATTTAGTCATTATTTTGACAAAGCTTCCCTTTTTTATTTTCAAGACCTGAAATCATTATTTTGAAAAGATTTCTCAGTCATTTGCGACATTGCTCCAATATTTTGGGGTAGTTTCTCATTACAATGACTTACAGGATATTTGTTTAAATCTTTAGATCTTTCATAATGCATCAGAGTGAACAGAGGAGTCATATTTTCAGTTTCTCTGAGTCTTTTTAGCAGAGATGTGCTGTGGTCAGGATGTTGGGCAGCGGGCGGAGGTCAGCTGCAGGACTGACAACATCTGGAATTGAATCCCTTTAATTCTGCGGCTGTGGATTCACACACAGCTGGAAGAAAGCATTAGAGTAAAAGAGAAGAGGGTGGGAGGTCCAAGGAGGAGAGAGTGGCAGCAGGTGCACACAGCGCTGCAGGAGGATGCTGGATGGCTGACAGCAGGATCAAAGTGTGGATGTTGTTGTAGAGATTATCATGATGAGGAGGCAGGACGGTTGATGTGACTCAGCTCTCAGAGCCACTTCCTTTGGCATCTTCAGGATGGACAGATGAAAGGAGAAGAGAGAGCGACTCATCTTGTGGTCATCTGACTCACCATATAGGAACGGATACTGGGAAAGGAAGCTGGGTGATGGGTGGGGGCGTGGCCTATGTATATGAGTGCTCTGTGCCTTTGGTGTTTGACAGAGGCTCAATTATTCAATTTCCCGTCACACCAGAGGAATGCAGGGTGAGATTCCTGCTCTGTGAGTCGTGCCCTCTCACCTGCCATCACCATACGGATACTATTTTATCCTTCCCTTTCCCCCCTCGGCCGGGAAATTCCCCAGTTTGTGTGCTTTTACTCATGGAGGAAGTTACAGGGCTTGTTTTAAGCCGTGTTGTTCTGGCAATCATTGGATACAAGTTGCGACTTGGTTTAACAATATGTTCCTGTTTTCGCACTTGATTCAGCTCACTTGAAGGAGGTCAGGAGTTTAATCCAGTCATAGAATAACTGGAAACAAGGAAAAATACAGAAAATGTGGGGCTGATCGCTTACAAGCATGAGGGTCATGTGGATGAAGTGGGTACATGGAGTAAATTGCATGTTTGCGTTGCTGAGAGAGAAAAGATGCTTTGTCATGCTGGGTGTGTTGTGTTTGTGTAAGAGAGATTGTGATTTACTGTAAATTGTATTTCCAGTATGGTTAATTATCTTGTGAGAACTGTTTTTACGATGTGTGTGTGTGTGTGTGTGTGTATGTGTGTGTGTGCGTGTGTGTGTGTGTGCGTGTGTGTGTGTGATGACGACTCTGGCAGAGCATTTGGATGAACAGCTCACACTGACTGTAAAGAGCAGAGAGAGAGAAGAGGGGGCTGTGCTCTCGCTGGCATCTCCATCTCATAACTCCTCTGACGCTCAGTGTGTTCAGACAGTCACACTCACACAGAAATACACACATCCATGCAGCCTGAAGACAACCCTGAGGACTGCAGCACCTGAACAGTTCCGGATAAAATACTTCAGTCGGAGCAGTGTGTGAGAACGTCGCAAGGAGAAAATAATGAATCGTGTGGTAAGTGAAGGATAATTTGAAACAGGTTAGTGTTTATTACTGTGATCATGTGTATGCTCATTTATTTTCTGTGTTTTAAAAATTGTTTTACTTACTCTTTTGTTGTTTCACTGTTTGTATTTAATTGTATGAGGTGGGTTACTCAAAGTGACGTAGCATTTTCACTTTCAGTCTATTTTTGAGTGACTGCTTTCTGACATGTCTTGAAAACTTGTTTGGCTTTAAATAAATTTTTCTTGAGGACCATTAACTGGAAAACAACTGCCAAAATCAGTGGGAGGGAATTAATCAGCTGGCTTACCAGGAGAAGAAACACCAAGGAGATTTCTTTCTGGGTAAACGTTTAAATTCAACAACAAAGTATAAGAGTCCTTCTCTCGGTCACATTGAAAATGTGATGCTAGTACGATCCAACGATCAACATCTTTCTTTATACTGAAGTATCTTATGTGCGATTCGTACTCCTTTTTTATTTTGCTCTCATTTGGAAGTATCATATATGTCAGTGCCAGAGCACCTGGATCCTGTCTGACGATAGTTTGGGTGTATGTATATATAGTTACAGTACATATTCTCTGCAAACCTCATTCTGTCATTTAAATCCTGCTTGTGATGAAGTGTTTCTTTGCCACTGCTCTCAGGCAAGGCGATAAAGGTCCAGACTAATTAACGGCAGACTGGCAGGCCTCTAAAATCCCCTTGTGGTTACTTATCCTCCAGCATCAAATAAGGTGACATGTTTTTCCATATTTTTTGACATAATTGATTCAGTTTTTGCTTTTTTTTTTACACACTTGACTTCATACATAACCATCACCGTGCAGAGACTGATATATGATTTAATAAACAGGAGACTGCGGCTGCCTCTTGAAAATGAAAAGCCCAGGAAATATTTTCTATGACTCATCTGTCACAAGGTGAAACAGAAGTTTAGGAAGCGGAGCTGTTGTGTTGGCACATGACACACAAGTCAGTTTATGAAGTGTTGACATCATAGACTGACTTATCTGCCGCGCAGTGTCATAAAGTTATAGAGAGTTGTGTTGGGTTTCAAAAGCTTTACTGTTGTTTGATCCTGTAGATTCCGTAATCAAGCAACAGAGATTTATGGATGTGTTCCCTGCTTTTTGAGGATTTGATGAGAAGATTGATACCACTGTCTGTTCAATATAAACCCAGTTAGCTTAGCATCAAACTGGAAACGGTTTGAAAAAACTAGCTTGGCTCTGTCTACAGTTGACTGAAACCTCAAGTTGCTGGTTTTATGTTGGTTTCGTAAGCATCGATCAAACTAGATATAAGATGTTCTTTTTTAAATGGAGCAAGGTTAACCGTTTCCCATTGTTTTCTGTCTTTATAGAAAGCGAAGCCCATTAGATGCTAGCCATACTGTAGTTTCATAAAGACATATTTTATAGATACAGTATCTCTTTGCAAGACAGAGAATGACTTTAATTGACTGAATGTTGAACTGCTTTTCTAATGGTAATGAACTGTGATGCTAATATGAGCACGCAGAAGAAAAAAAACCATTTCATTGGGAGTAGATAATCATCAGAGCTATCCACCAGTAATCTTTTTGTTTTGTTACTGTCTTCAATGGTAAATACTTTAAATATTTGAGGCACCCAAAGGTGTTGCTGTTTTTCGTTCCCCATCAGGAACCTCAATGTCAATTCAGCTTTACTCGGGTCAACAAGCCTCCATGTCCATGATGAATAGGAAACCTTTCCTCTAGATTCAATACGTCCTCCCCCTTCCTCATCTGTCTTCCTCACGAGCACATGATTGCACATATTCATCGGGTTATACCTTCTGCCATTAAGGATAATTGCTCTGCCTGCCCTGTCCTAAGCTTGAATTCACTTAAGCATGCTGGAGAGCATCAGTGCAATATGAACATCGAGCTGCAACCAGAGACGCACCAAGCCTCCAAGAAGAGCGCCAGTAGAGGAGGCGCAAATGCATATGGGAGAGCTGTATGTAATATTGTTAAAGTAAAGTAAGCCTATATCCATTCAATATTTAGTTCCTTTAAATCAATGTAACCCTTCATAATATACAAAGCTGTGCATTTTTATTTAAGGAATGGGACAACTAGCCACATGTTTATAGCTAACACATACAATATAAACAGGATTGTCAACTCTACTGATTTATTTAAATTAGGTAATTGGTTACATTCACTGTGAATTAAGAAACCAAAGTATACTAGTGACTGATTCTATATAGCTGGAGTGAGGGGCACTTTCATAGCTCATCTGATCTGAGCAATGCAGAAAGGCTGAGTCTTTGCAGCATTGGCTCCTGGTTCAAAACAGACTTCTGGCTCTATGCATGTCAACCCGTCCCTCTCCCTTTGTCTCTATGACTGTTTTATTAATTAAAAACAAAAATGATGGCCAATATGCCGCAATGACATTAAAGACATTTCTGAAATGATGGATTTTAGTTTTAGTGTGCCAATGAAAAAATATAACGATAAATATCAGACATCAAGGCTGCCTCCATGAGACTCCACTAAGTTCAGCTCTTCATATCTGACTGACTCACTCCTGATCTGAATTATTGGATGCTTAATGACTGCAGACATACATATCGATGTGATGATGAGAGATAAATTGATGACTAAAGTCTGGATGCCTACTGGGCTTATTCTCAGTAAGCTGCGGCTCAGTCATCATTCTGGTTTGGTGATGCATAGCATTTCCCATCAAACCCAGAGGAGGGTGGCATTTTATTTCCTTTCACTTAACTCCTCCAGGACTGTTTTTTGTTTGTCTAATGTGGCAAAGATGGCACGAGAACAAACCTTCTCCTTGACTGGAAACATGATTTATCCTGCATCTTTTTGTCTCTGCCTGTCGTTTTAAATGTATTTAGATGGCCCATGTGGTACAGTAGGAAGGGGAAGCGGAGGTGTGATGAACAGTGTGTCATATATAAACCTTCACCCCCTCCAACTCCTGCTCAAATAAAGCCGTCTGGGAACAAACATGAGTCATAGCATTATTTATTAGCCCTGCTGGACCTGATACCTTTATGCTGCACATTTAATGCCAACAATATCTCGATCATAATGCATGATATTTTTCCCACATGTCTCTTCTTTTCCTGCTGTTGGGTCTTTGTAATCATGTTTTGTTAAAAAAAATATTAAGACAGTAAATGTTACACCTTTATTTTTAACAGTGTTTACCTGAATGGTGCGTTTTCCCTTGTACGGTTATGATTGAAACACTGCCCTGACATGACAGGTGCGGCATTGAGGTGTCAATGCTGCTTCTCCATTAACCGCATTTTACTTTTATTCAAGCACCTTGTACTTTTAAAGGAATAATTTGACCTTTCGGGAAACGCACTTGTTTCCTAAAATGTCAAGCAGTTTCCTTAAACTGTGTTCTCATCCTTACATGTCTCAAACTTGATTGTTTTTACTGCATTGATTGTTTTTGTGTGTGATGAGTTTGGTCTCTTTAGGTGGAGTACTGGAAGACCTTAAATAAATATCCCTTTGAACTTTAATTTACTCTTCCACTGACTTCCTGGTTTGGCTCTGTCTTTCAATGTAACCACACCCTCTACTGTTCGCTTTTGGCCATCGTGCAGCGAGAGGAGCAAACACAGGACAACCTCCCTCTTCAAACAACAGCTACTTTTCACCCACATCTGCACCCAGTTACCAGCACAGGTCCATGTTACACAACATCAGGATCTCTTTTCTGTGTATCCAACATCAAGAACAAAGCAGTGAGTGTCTATACAACCAGAAAACTGCACTCAGAAACTGATTTCATTTGGTGACGTAGATGTTTGTACCCAGTCTCTAGCACCATATGAAATCAGAGTTCTGGGAGGTGGATGATCAGCATGTGCTGGTGCTGTACATGGATAAACTGAAATATGAGATGCCACAAAGTAGGTCATATTTGTATAATTTACTGCTCTGTCCCGCTTCGTTCACAAACTGGTCCCAGCTGCTGCTCTGCTTCTTGTTGAATGCTGTGTACTCTCCGATTGGCTCAAACATACTTTCATCATGAATCCAGTTTCATTGATAACTATAAAAAAAAAGCTATATATATATACACACTGTGATTTTGAAGATCAGGATTTGCTCCACACACTATGTATAAAATACTGAAATTAGCTTGTATTTTGTGCTAATAAATTGTACAATAAGCCTGAATCTCTTTGTTGTGTCTTTAATAAACCTCAAAGCAACTGTCAATAAAGCTTTTCATTGCAGCTATGGTACATTTACACTCATCTGTACTCAACGGAAGGTAACTGCTTTGCTTCTTTATTAGTGCTCAAGGTTTTCTGGCTTCAGCTGAAATCAATTGAAATGACTGAATGGAATCCATTGGCCTCATTTAACCAAACTCAGTCGAAAATATGTTACATGACAAAGGTTGAAAGAGCCCTACCACCCCCTCTTTGATGGATTTTATCAACGAAAATAAGGACATGCAAATTGAGAGTATAGAAGTTCTTCTTGACATTGAAAGATCTATTTAGTAGCTGCTTTTTATATGAGCTTGCCCGTGTCAGAGAATTGTTGAAATCACTGCACTTTTCTTCTGGTTACAAGGTTAGATTAATTGTATTTGATTAAAATGCTCCAGAACAGCCACTGAAGTGCCCTTGTAAGTCTAAACAGGCAAGGAGAGCTGGAAAAAATATTTCAAAGAAAGAAGAATGTTGGATAAAACTTAAATCTCAGAAATAAACCTCAAGGTGAGATTGTTTTGTCAAATATATCCATCTGTTTGTGTTTGATCTCATCCAACTATAAATGCACACTTTTATATGTATGGATGCACCCCAACCATGACTTTATGAAGACACTATGGCACTGACATCAGGCGTAATATCTCATGTGACTGACAGGTATGTTGATTAAAGTGGAACGGATGGCCGTACTGAAGTGATGATGTTCTCCTGAAAGACAGAGCTGCAGTATCTCACCCTGTCCTGTTGACTGATGGTCGGGTCGTCTATAGGGGACGGTCTAATGGGCTTTCAGAGTATATATCAAATCTAATCCTGATCATTATATTTTAGCCAGTGATGTCCATTAAGTTCTTTCTTAAAACATACGTATATATGAGAGCATTCCTGATTTTGTTTTAATTTATTTTTAATTCCATGGTTTTTGAAGCTGTTTTCTTTTTAAGGGAATATATATTATGCTTTGTTCAGGTTTATGTTTCTATTTTGTGTTATGCATTCCTAATCAAATGTAGATGAAGTTAAACTGAGGTGAACAAACGCAAAATATTAGCTGATACAAGCGAGTATGTAAATAAATATATGCATTAAACCACACTTGGACAACCACAGAGAGCAGCTATACACAGTTCAAATCGTTACTGCTTACATAAGGTTGTGCTCCGGTTGTTACTGTATTGCAGACGTCAAGTAATGAAAGCGTTCATGAGAGTGTATGACTACAGCAATACATATTATGAGAAGGCAATAAATTAACCTATATTCAGATGTGGTGTGCATTAATTGATGTACAGAGTTTATATAGCAAATGATGTGACCTAGGAAGTGTCTTGTGCTCTTCCTTAAGAAGTTAATATGACACTAAGAGTAGAATGTATTAAAAAATTAAATGTGAAACTTCCCTGTTTCATGGCAATTAGCACTTATATTTGTGTGCTTGTTATCGAAATTAGATGGGGCAAGAAAACATGATCAATAAATGTAATTAATTTAAATTCCATGAATCTGATAGTATAGGTTGGAGAGAATGTTTTTTATGCAACGTGCTGCGGTGTGTTATTATGATTTAATTAGTATTCATAAATGATACCATGTTTCACGGTTGGTTTGTTTCCCATCATGTCCCGCTGTTAAAAACAGGATTATGCTACATTCAAGGTCCTGTTCGTCTCACTGGCCCCTCCCACCATATGGTATCCTAGCAGCCGATCTCTGAGCCCTCTCGTGATTGGTCCGTTTCACCGAATCCGCCATATTCAAACTTCCGCCGTAGTGTGTGTTCTGTTGTCATCGACCCTCCGCTTCCTTTGTACACATCGGGCAAGTTTTCATACGTCTGGAATTTTCTTTTTAGTTTGCTTGATCAATAACCACGTCTCGGTATAGGTGACTCCTACAAAATGGAAGAAAATGAAGAAGTTGGTGTGAGGGCGGTGGGAAACATAAAACCAAAACTTCGCAGGATGTCATCGAGGACTTCAACGACATCAGTTATCAGCGCCGCTTCTCCACATACACTGAGGAGAAACAACTCAAAAAAGTGAGTCAAAAATACGTGATATTATATTAACGTTATGCATTTATTTTAAATTTGAAAGCTCAGTTTGTTCTGTACAACGACTTTAGCACATTTCGAGCTAACGTTATCTTGTTGGCCTACGGTGACGTACAGGCTGTTATTGTAACTGGCAAATGCTGCATTCAAGTGCACCTCGGAAGACGTAATGTCGAATTGTGTCACCACGATTTGCCATGCTTTAAGTCTTTTGTGATCATTTTGATAAAGGAAAAATGTCACAAATTAGTTCTGATGGGTCTGTAGTCTTGCAACATTGTGTGGGCATGATCTGGTTAAGTATCTAACAGTATAGCTTTCATATTTTTAGATCACATGAAAAATCACACTTTTGTCAATGGCCAAAGTCAGGATAAAAAAACGATATTATCCTTTTGGCACACAGAACTACTATTTTTTACTAAACAAATGACTAAATATATAGAAACCTAATATAGTATGATAAGAAACCTTTATATATTGTGAGCTAAATGCACAACAGAAACGCATTAAAGTCATAATGTCATAAACGTCTATTTTGTAGCTTCTTTTTTTTTTAAAGATGAAATGGTTTAATACAATTTTTTTTTAAACTAGGAGTCAACAAAAAGACAATTAATTCTGAATCTGATTGTAATTTGTATTATTGATTTATAATACCAATACTAATAAATTATTCAAAGTAAAAATTATGAAAAGCCACAAACCATCCCAATGTAAAAGCTGGAACCAAAAGGACAATATTGCCTGATACATTTAAATAACATATCAGTCACTTCTGTAGAGTGAAAAATGAATTGAATAATATTTTCAGCACTAATGTAAGATGCAGATTAATGTTTGCCAATCCTGGATTGTTTCTATAATTCGGATACTGGGCACTTTGGAGTCTGTATTTTCAAAGTTTCTCTTCAATAGCAACACAGGCTTTAAGAGACACTCAAAAGGCATGTCTAAAAAGTTAAACCTGTACTGCACCTGTTGGTTTTTTCAAGCTGCAGATAGGGTTGTGAAAGTACTGCAATATTTGTGTTGGCTTCATATCGCTGCATTCCTACGGTGTACTATCATTAGAAAGAGCCAAAAACTCAAATGTTTTAACTTCATAACCTCACCTTTATTATCTTGTTATTAAGGCTCTATAAGACTGACACATTGACATGCTTTTTGCTCCTTACTATTCAAATTAAATGAATGTTATATTTCACCTGGAGGTCTACTTACCCCAGGCTCCACTCATAATTTGGTTATTTCCAACGTGACTTGAAGGCAGGATAACAAGCAGTGTGTTGACCTGATATCAACCTCAGGGAGTGTTTCACATAGAAGGACATTGTTTCTCTCTGTAGCTGCAGTGTTTTGTCAGAACATAACTGACTTTTTTTAAGAAGCAAAAAGCAGTTCAGTTCCTTGTATGGTTCAAATATTAATGTCCCGCAGGCGTCATCCACAGTGTTGGACACATTTGAAACATAACAGCGAGTGTAGCAAAAGAGGCATACAAAACGCATCCATCATAAAAGCAGAGCTGAAACTGATTCCCTATAAACAATGCTTCTCTTAAGCTGTGTTTGTGTGAGGACTGCAACATATATATTATTTTGTATCGTCATTTGCAATGTAGACTTGTACCATATACACATGGTACAAGACGGCAATATTTCATTCGGGTATTTTTTAGGTTAGTTTAAAGAATATCAGTGAGTATCGGTACAAAACTGCACTTTAAAATGAAACTTGTCATCTCTCAACAAACTATAAGCATTATGACTAAAAGCATCAGAACTCATTAATATCTATTTATTTATCGTTTTTGTTAGCATGATATTCAAAAACATTATCAAATATGTTCTTCATTGTGCAGTGCTAGTTTGTATACTTTGACTGCTATTAGTGGTGCTTTTTAGCTGCCAGCGTTTGCACATATGATCAGATTCTGTACATCTTTAATCAATAAAAAGAGACCTCGTCAACGGAGAAGCAGGCAGTCACACTGTAATGTTGATATAAACCTGTTGTCATTGTGCTTGACCGTTGCTTTTTGTCTCCTTTCCTGTAGACCTCCACTGCAGAGAGGAAGCTCCTTCACGTTTCTCACGCCTGGGACCCCGTGGGACTTCAGTCTAGTAAGTTAATTAATTCTTCAACATGTATCACAAATACGTGGAAGTATTTTCAAATGGGATGTGAAAGTAACATATTTTTATTCTTCCTCTGCTGCAGAAGAGAAAACGCAAAGAGAAGGAAGATGACACAGTCAGTCTGTCCAGCTTCGACCTGAAGGTGAGAGTCAGGGCAGCTTCCCGTCTGTCCGCTTGTTGTGAGATCTATGATAATTTCACTCATGCTAAAGAACACAGAGCAGACATGATGTGTATTTGTGGCCGTGACGTTACCGTATGTCCCACTGTGTGCCATCATGGGTAAAACCGCCATGTGACAACCGTGAATAAATGTGTCCTTAAAAAACGGATATGAAACTGGCTTCTGTCATGGCCGGCCAGTTCAGAGGTTTCGTTGCATATTTACACCAAACAACAGCAATGCTTTATCACAGGGATTCCCAAAGTGTGAGGCACGCCTCCCCTGGGGGGCGCCAGAGAGCTTCAAGGGAGGCGCAGCCGCCAGAAAAAAATAAAGAGAACAGTGAAATCTAGCTTGTTAACTTCAACTAAATGTATGCGAGCGGCAAAATATGGACAGATTTTTTGTGAAGTTACCTAAAGTGAGAGAGGAGACAGCGTCTGTCAGAAAACGGAGGAAGTATGACAATGATTATTTGAAGCTAGGATTTTCATGGACCGGTCCTGATGACACTCCACTGCCACAGTGTGTTATCTGCAACGAGGTGCTAGCTAATGACAGTATGAGAGCATGTAAACTCCGGCGTCATATTGAGACGAGACACCCATATTTGGTGACCAAGCCACAGGACTTTTTTGACCGGAAGCTCAAGGAATTGCAGTCACAGAAAAATGTCATTGACACATTTAGCACTGTGAATACAAAGGCTACCGAGTGGCGTTACGGATAGCTAAGGCAGGTAAACCTCACAACATTGGTGAAAAGTTACTCCTCCCTGCTGCTAAAGACATCTCCGTCTCAACTATTTCTCTCCGAGTGCAACGTATGAGGAAGCTGCCATCCTTAACCTCAACATGTTTAAAACATAAAGATAAAGAGGTTTAAAAAAGCTATTGTTTAATGTTTTAAGGAGGTGACGCTCAGCAAAAAGAGAAAGGTAGCGAAAACAGAGCATTTTATGACATTTTCTCTTATTGGACCTCTTTGAAATGCAATTGAATACCCCTGCATTATAGCAACAATAATAATTGGGAGGGGGAGGCGCGGCTGTGATTATGTTCTCTGAGGGGAGGCTCACCTTCCCACACTTTGGGAACCCCTGCTTTATCATATACTAAACTGTTTTATAAGTAAGAATAAAGTAAAATTAGGACATGTCTTATTTTTCATCAGCATTTCTATCCGGTGTTAAACAATATAAATTGGTAAAAGTTTTATTCTAAATATTTGAGAACCTTTTATCAAACAGTACCGTTTTATTAAGGTAGTGTAAGTGTTACACCACTACATTCAATACCTCAATACAATCCACTGGAAATAAATACGTTTTTTCCCCCCTTTATTCCCAGGAACCCAGTAACAAGCGAGTCCGACCTCTAGCCAAAGTTTCGTCCCTCGTAAACTTGATTTCTCCTTCGAAGAATGGCGCTGTGCGGCGCTTTGGACAGACCATCCAGGTGAATGCCATACTCTTGTCCCACCCACTCTAAAAAAAATACATTGTAGATGTATAAATAGAAAAATGTGTTTGACTGTAATATACTCTTTCTTTTCCCCCCCAAAAAAGTCTATGTCAATGCGTGCTGACAGTAAGTCACCAGGGATGCTCCTCAGAGGCGGCAGCAAGCTGGCAGGTCCGACTCCAACGAAACGCAGGAACAGCACGCTGTGGTCCGAGACGCTCGACGTCCATCAGAAGAGCACGTTCTCCACCAAAGAGATCAAGAGACAGGAGGTTAGGCAGTTCCGGCTTTTTAAAGTTAAATTATAAATACAGAGAGCATAACAATAACATCTTCTTCTCCTGCTGTGTTTTTTTTCTTCAGGCGATTCATGAGCTTTACAGGGGAGAACAGGATCTCATAGAAGATCTCCAACTCGCACGAAAGGTTAGAAAATCTTTATTTAAAACCATACAAAGTAAGTAATCAATACATTTATCCTGCAGTTTAAAGAAAAAGGTGTGCTGACTGCTGCTTTTTCTCACATCTAGGCATACCATGATCCGATGCTAAAACTCTCCATCATGACATGGGAGGAACTGGCTCAAATATTTGGGGACCTGGACTCATACATCCCCCTACACGAGGGTAAATTACCATTACCCATTCTTTGCTTTGAGTGCTTCTTTTGATGCATGGAGTGATTCTTGTGTTAGCCATCAAAGCTCAATGCTATGCACATTTAAGAAAATGCATACGAATAGACTAGAAACTAGCAAATGAGAAAAAACACCAGTTTGACGGGAATGCACATAATTTAGACAAATCACTACTTTAAGCTCACAGCATGTTGGAAACTGGTTCCAAGGGACACTAAAAGTTGATAACAGGGCCGTCCTAGTGGTTGCCATGATTTCTGGGTAATGCATTTTTTGACACCGGTTATCCACTGATGTGATTGCATTAAGATTGCAGTAATATCGCTAAATGTTGTCATCACAAAGTGAAAATAACATAATAAATCTTAAATGTAAGTATTTAAAAAAACACTGACAGATAGCTGCCTTTAACAATTTCATGATCCGCAAACGGCAACAGCAAGTACTGCGTTTCTCAGCCGTGTGCATCACTTTTATTTTGGATAATAGTTACAGGTGTGTTGTGAACTTCTTGCAGTAGTTGGTTTAGATGATGTGCCTTCTCGTCAAAATATGTTTTGTCTATTAGCATGGGTTTTAATTTGCAGTGCGTCAAGCTCTAGGAGCCACCATAACTTTTGAATGTGTGTGATTTTTGTATTTGCAGACTTATTGATGAAACTGACAGAGGGAACTGGCCCTGATGGAACAATATCTCAGATTGGACAGATGATTATAGACTGGGTATGTGTATAGGTTTTTTCACACATTATCTTCAAATGGGACACATTTCAGCGTGTAAAAAGGTTGTAACTGTCACTGTGTTTTCTCAGCTGCCTGGTCTGAATGGTTACAAAGAGTACTGCAGCAACCAGCTGGCAGCCAAAGCCCTGCTGGACCAGAAGAAGCAGGACAGGCGGGTCCAGGACTTCCTGCAGCGCTGCCTGGAGTCGCCTTTCAGCAGGAAGCTGGACCTCTGGAGCTTCCTAGACATTCCGCGCTCACGCCTGGTGAAATACCCACTGCTGCTGCGAGAGATCCTGAAACACACTGCTCCTGATCACCCGGACGTACCCAGTCTGGAGAGAGCTGTACGTTATCCTCATGACAGATAGTGCTGTTGCTTTTATTTAGCTGTTGAATCTAAAATTAACATGGCTTTTATTTCACAAATGATTTAGTTGTGTGTGTTTTTCCATTCTAATGAGTCTTTCCTTGATTACCCAGATCACTATTATCCAGGGGATTCTGTCAGATATCAACGTGAGAAAAGGGGAGTCTGAGTGCCAGTACTATATAGACAAACTGGAGTATCTGGATGATAAGCAGCGAGACCCTCTCATAGATAACTGTAAGAACCTGCTCATTCACGGCGATCTGCGGAACAAGAGTGGCTTGGTGAGGATTACTTCCCTTATTATTACCCTCCGCATACATGTTATTGTCCTGTATTATAATAGGTTTAATGTTTTAATAATGTGTCTCTTCACAGAGGCTGCATGTGTTCCTCTTCTGTGAGCTCCTGATCATGACCCGGCCGGTGACCCGTAACGACCGGAGCTGCTTCCAGGTTTACCGACAGCCCATCCCGGTTCGGGACTTGGCTCTAGAGGACCTGCAGGACGGAGAGATCCGCATGGGGGGGTCCTTCAGAGGGGCTTTCACCAACGGAGAGAAAAGTGAGTTCAGTTGATTTTCACTCCATCTGCTGGCGAAGTGTGGCTGAGGCAATTTTTGTCACCCATTATTTTTACAAACATTGTGCTTGATTGTTTAATTTATCCAGAAATGATACTCTTTAATGTTGAAAATGTAATATATTTTTGTGTCTTGGACTGCTGGTCAGAAAGTATTTTGAATACATCAACATAACAATTATTTACAAATTAATTTATGATAAAAACCCTATTTTTCTTCAAAGTCAAAGTAGGCCATCATCGTTTTCATAAACTCTGCTTTTTCAGGGTTTTGAAGGGGTGCTTGATACATCCTTAGCCTCTGAACAAGGCACTGCTGGATGGGGCAGGTCTTAGTTTTTCACAGCAAAATAAAGCTTGACTTGGATCTTACATAAGCTGAAACATTAGATTTGTTGTTGAACAATAGTTTTGTCTAGATTTCCACAGTTTGACGCCAACGACAAAAATAATACTCTATACTAGGGATGCTCCGATCGATCGGTGCTCTCTAAACATGCCGATCGCATGACGTAAAATACATGACACTTTTCTCTGTGAGCGGCAAAAACAAGCTCGCCAAAATGGCTTCACCGGTCTGGCATTATTTTAAGGTGTCCGAAAAAGACAGTAAAATAGCGGTATGCAACGTGTGTGAAGCAGAAATCCTGCAGCTCCACCCGCCGGACCAGTGAGCGGAGCGAAACACACAAGAGTTAGACCTAACACACTTAGCTATTTTATCTACCTCTGGAACAAGCTAAACTAGTTATAAATATATTTATTCTTCACTGTCGGGTCACTCATTACTGGATCAGTGAGCTGCATGAGATACTGACTGTCAGGAGAGGGAGAGAGAGGAAAGGAGAGCTATTGTAAACTTGAATAATGTACATCATTTTAATGTACTAATTAAGTTGATTGTTGTTTGTGGAAGCTCCAGTGAATGAGCCCCATTAACTGAGTTTTAAACATCACTTTAAATGGAAGATTTAAAGTGATGTTTAAATCTTCCATTTAGGCCTCGCCCACTCGATCGGCAATTTTGGGGAGCATCCCTACTCTATGCATAGTTATTCATGTCTGTTGTAAGTTATAATAGTCCTGACCTAATATAGAATTTGCTGACTTCTGTGTCCCTCTAGCTAAGAACGTTTTCCGTGTGCGCTCTCTGGATCCCTCCCATGGCCAGTCTCACACTCTGCATGTGAACGACGTCTACCACAAGCAGCAGTGGCTCAACTGTCTGCGCAATGCAATGTCTCAACAACAGGAAATGGCACCTCGAGTTCAGCAGACAGAGGTTACCAGGATCAAGCGTCGCTCCTCCACCATCTCAGGCAGCATCTCTGACGAGGAGACGGACGAGAACTGTCCACCTGTCTCAGGCCCTAAACTCAGGCCTCAGACTCTCTCCAAAACCAGACTGGAGCAGAAGTTACAAGGCTCGCTAAAGAGGAAGTAGGAGTGTAGACTTTGAACTCGAAACAAGGGATCCTCTCAGACAAACACATGTACCCAACACGAGTCCTGTAAATTCACATGTCTGTCGATGAATTTTCAAACGACCACTGTTTTTATGCTCTTCCTTTTGTCCTTGTCTGTAGCTGCACTGAAAAGACCATTTAAATCTTCTCCGTCCAAATGTTTGTCCAATTCTAGTCGTCTAATTAGTTTACAAGAAATAAATGTATGTGACTGAGATGTATGTTTACACCTGCTAAATGTGTGTGGAATTAGGGTTTTATGTGGTTACCTATCTATGTTTAAACAGCTTTATACCACTTTTAGCTCAAGCTTTGTTTAAACATTCAATATTTTTCTGCTGCACTCAAAATGCATTTATATTAGGCTATAGGCAATGTGCGTGCTGTTGTCAGTTATTTTGAGTGTTATCTGTACCAAGAAAAGGGACCAAGATACTGAGAAACTGTGAGACCAGAAATGTTTAAGATTAGATCAAAGATAATGAGAAAATGTTGAGCAACAACACCAACCATGAATATCATAAGGTTATCACATTTCTTGGAAGAAAAAAAATCTAGATTTGTTCAGTGAAATATTGTAAAATAGCAAATGATAAAACATTTTGTATGTTAAGAGTCCCGAGTGTGGTTGTTTGAGATTGTATGTTACAGCACACCACTCCCCCTGGTTGTACTTTGACCTCCTCAGTCGTTTCCGCTTGCTGTTGACATAGCTGTCCAACAGTCTGTCGCAACATTTCCTCCTAGTATGTAGAAATCCTACATACCCTTTTTGTAGTTTTGTTAATTTCTCATTTTTAAGGCCATTTAAGATTAAGACAAAAACATTTAAAACCAATGGAAAGAGAACAATACTTCTCCTTTTTTTCAGTTCAGGAGCCCAATTACTGCAGTTTGCTACATTCAGTCCAGTGTTTTTATGCTGCTCTCAAAATGCATTTATATTAGGCTATAGGCAACATGTGTGCAGTTGTCAGTTATTATGAGTGTTATCTGCCAAGAAAAGGGATCAAGATAGTGAGAAACTTACTGCAGTTCTTACAATGATGGGTGCTTGGTATATTTGTACATGATTCCCACAAGTAGAAAAACATTTGAAATGAACCTTGATCTGGGTCTCAAAGTTTGCCTTTGAATTAGAAGGAATTAGGCCCAAACAGTCCTTTAGTTTCATGTTAAAGAAGGCGTGGGAACCCTGTTTACATGTAAGTATATTACAGATAAATATCTGTGTTAATGCTTGACTTTGTCCTTGCGGTAAAGCCGCGGTGACATCAACATTTTCAGTTTCAGAGTGACTTCCTATAGTACTTCAGATATGAAAAGGAAATGTACTTTATCAAGCTTGATTTGAGAAGACTTGATAACGCAAAAACTAAAAATACAACATTTATGTCTTAAATTCATACAGACAACAACATAAATAAGAGTTCATTAGGAAATAAAAGCAGTAAAGCTTTTGACTGCTGAGGAGCGACATCTTGAAATAATTCTGTCTTGGCGCTCAAACGGGGTGAGGATGCTTGGGTCTTAAAGTTAAACAAACAAGTGCTATACTTTACAAAGTCTCTATATGAACAAGTTGCATGGCCGCTCCCTTTTCCTACTCCCTTTCTCCTGATGGCTGCTCGTACAACAATGACCATAGCTGCAAGCTGTCAGCAGCTGAACCTGCAGTATTTATAGCTCATGGTAAGCCACAAACACTAACTGCTTCTCAACAACCTAGCTGATACCCTCTTCCTCAAAATATTTGTTTCTGCAGAAGAAAGAAGCTGTGAGAGTCTTTATTTTATAGCCGTTACTTCCTGGGAAACCACCTGACATTTGGTTAAATTCACCAGTGCCCCTGATTATTGTTATTGTCAAATATTAGCTCAATGTTGCTCCAAGATAAATTGGAAAAATCCCCTGCAATCCCTGATACCCTTCTCCAATATACATTAACACCTGCTTTTCTAGAGGTGATCATTAAAAACAGCTGATAGAGCCGCTGTGGTTCATAGAGGATCAAATGACAAGCTCAGGGAAGTGAACATATTTTAGATTTTCCACACCTTCACCAGCTTTCTTTTTAACCATCAAGCCCTGTCCTTCAACAATATACATTCCCAACTTGTGTAAACATGTTGAAGTTTTTAGCAGGAACTAGTTTTACAGGTTGTTGTAGCCGGTCCAAACCTGAGCCTGTTTTTCAGGTCTCAGGCTCGAAAATTACATTCCCAGAACAAATGACCAGGGCCCTTTCTCATTTCATCAAACCCCCCTCCTCGACTTCTCTAAATGCACTTCGAGGACTGAGGATCGAGCGTCGAGGAGGCTCTCTGGAGGAGCTATAACCGAGGATATAACCTAAATATATAAGTCATCATGAACACATCTGTCCATCAGACAGAGGGCTGCTGTGCCTCATGTCATCATTAATGGACGTCTCTTTAAAATGACCGCTCAGAGGAGTTCTCATTTCTCTAACCGCCTGCTGCTTCCCCTCCTCTCTCCTCGGCTCCCCTCGTCGGCCCCTCGGCTCGCATCTCCTGTGGGCGGGACTAATTCTCGAGGAGGGGAGTTAGAGAAATGAGAAAGGGCCCATATCTTCCCTTCTAAAAGGGTCAAATTAATAATCTTTTTTCTCAAAGCAAGGTTACACCTGTGAGTTGGATGTCGAAGTGTCAGAATCAATATAGATGTTTTTATTTTAAAGTAAATTCAGATTGAACACAGTAAAAAATGTAAATTATTGTGTCCGTCCAAAAAAATATATTACTTAGAGTGAAAACCACCCTTGAATGGTGGGATGGTAGACTAAAAGCTATAGGAATCCAAACTACAACATATAATAAGTACCCTCTATCAAGATTGATGCAAAACAAGTGAAATTTGGGTGGATTTGACCTATCTCTGGCCCCCCTTGCTCGATTTTGCTGATTGACATCTCTTTCTAACCGTCAGAGCCAATGGAATCGAGGGGAACTCCCACATACTCCTTATTTGGTAATGTGTGTTTGTGAGACTGACGCATAGCCAAAACCGGAAGTTGCGATAACTCTGGTGTCTACCATTAGCAGCTAACTTTTACTCTCAGATTTTTACATAAAAATGGAATTATGGATTATAAAAATATATATTCCACAGAAACATTATCAACCTATGGATTAACCGATTCAGCCGCGTTTTTTCTCGTTTTAATACAATTGAACAAGTCTTTTGATCAGATTGACAGCTACGGTGAGACAATCTCCCGTAAAAGCTACGTAAAGGTACGTGTTGTGATGTCTGTGTTTGCTTCCCCTGTCGCGAGTTCGGATCACTCAGTGATGATATATAGGCTATACCTAAATAATCTGTGGAACCTCAGCTTTAATCGGATATCTTGTATCTGCAGCTACGATAAGTAATAAGGGTATATTTTATCTTGAGTTCTGTGCCAAAGTGCGTTAGCATTTTTTGCTCAGTGGTCATTTAGATGCTTCTTATGAGACTTGTGTTTTGTTTTGGTAAAAATTGTTTGTATCGTCAGTTAGCTGAGATTCTTCCCGTTAATCTGGTATAACACATTAATAGGTTCTTGAATATTAACATGCCCTGAGACACAGTGTCGTGAATAAATTAAAATGTCCCCGCCGAGGGGGGCTTTGGGGCTTAACAGGACGTTCTTATTATACATCCATGGGTTAAACAGGAAGTAGCAACAGGCTAGGACTATTAGCTGCAGGCTAGGCTAGAAGCCAAAGACAGGATCGGTATAAGTCTACCCAAAATGCTCCACCCATTTTAACTTTAAGATAAAGTTTTAAATGTTGTTATGTTTGTTCAGCTGTATGTTTTTGTGTATCTTAATTTCAATATTAAGAGCTTTTCGGAACATCACACTCCTCATCTGCCTGAACACACCAAGCTGACTGAGTCTAAAATCATTTTGAAACAGAAATGTTTTATTGTATTTGAGTCAATAGAGTGGCGAAGTCCCTCCCCTTCCGGGGGAGCTCCATGGGACCTTATTTTGGAAAAATTATGTATTGAAGTCAATGGAGAGAGAAAGATTATCTTTCTATCCCGTTTGAATTGTGCCACGAATTACACATAGGATGTTTGTCAATTTAAAAGATAATTTTGCAAGTCAAAAAAAAAAAAAGTGTCGTAAAACTTTGAAGTAACACCTTTTTTTTTGTGTGAAACACTTAATGAACTACATCTCTGGTCTCACAGACTCTCACAACAACACACGTCACCAAGGTGGCCATCACTACTGTCTTGTCAAAAAAGTGATTGACTACCCTCACTATCAACTCAATGAAATACGTCCAGAAGAATGTCATGCAAAGCTGCCTGCCTTCCTTTGATTCTCTCTGAACTGCCTGATCTTTTTAATGTTATCCATTTGTGCAGATAGCGTGAAGTAGAAAAGATCACCGATGCTAATGTAGCGTTAGCATTTCTCCCCCGGGCTTAAAAGGTGTATTATAGAATGATCACACCGGTGTGACAGTACTCTTCAAAGGGTTCACGAAATAAGGTTTTTGATTGATTGATTGAAAAGTTTATTAACAGCTTGTATATTGGGTACAGTACAGTACAGCTCAAAACATACAATTGTTAAGGGNACTTCATGTTAAGGCTAATAAAAATTACAAGGCTAAGACCGTAATGCTAACTAATGTGCTTGCTACTAGCTAGGTAGCTAACTTGATCCAGCAAGCCACTCCTGGACCTTTGATCAGACGGGAAGCGAAAGAACGAGCAAGACCCATTGCTGGTATGATAACAACCTGGTACTAAGCACACAGGCATCTTGTTAGAGTTATCTTATCTTAGCTATCTCTTATATTTAGCGCAGGAAAACAATTGTGACATCAGTTATGACATCACTTACACGACTCTGGGATTTGTAGTCTTTCTAGTTGCATATTTTATATTGTCTTGTAGTGATCACTTATTAATACACTGGGTTACATAATTCACCACGGAACTAAAGGTTGGGGGTATGGTTCCACACGGACACATTTGTTGACGGTACCTCCTGTGTACTTACTGTGTGCCCTTCTTTTCTTCTCTCTCTTGTCGTCCCGGGCTGCGACCCGACAACATCTATATTTCTGCTGCTCATTAAAGCCAGCTTTGTACCTTCATTGCACCGCCTCCGACTCCCTTCTCTCGGCACTACATTGTTGACCCTGACATAGTCTCGCGAAGTATCCGAGACTAAACACGGCAAAAAAACTCAGTTTTTTCTCGAAATGCCGGGGATGGGGTAAAGTGAACCATGGGCCTTGGGTTAAGTTGAGCCACTTTTTCAATGGAGAAATGAACGAAAATAGGCCAAGTTGATAATAAGAGCTCATTGTAGGCTACATTTAAAGTTGAATTTACCCTGTGTTTGATTGGTAAGATGTATGAAATTGTATCGCCATTTGTATCATTACTTTTCCTTTTAACATGTTAAAAAAGAAATCAATCAATTAATCGAAATTTATATTAAAAATATTTGAAAAACTAAACTTGTATTTGGTTTGTTATATATTGTTTAAAGTTACCTTTAAGATTTGTTGTAGGTATGCCCAGGTTTGAACAGGTATGCCCAGGTTTGAACAGTGGTTACCCCCTGACCTGGATCAACATACCCCTAACCCGGGGCAAGTTGAGCCACAAGACCACTTTTTTTTAAGAAGCAATATTTTCGCTGCCCTTGATCAAATATTAATTCCTATCATTGCCATTGATTAGAGACATCCTGAATTACAGGTGTGTGCTTTCATTTTACTATGTGTCATTTCTCCTTGCTTAGAGGACAGCATAACTAAAAAATGACTCAACTTACCCCACTCTCCCCTATATGGTTTTATTGTCCACAACGAGTTATTTGATCAAACTAGTCATTTTGATCATGTATATTCTATTTTCATAATAATATTGAACCTTTTGCATGTGTCTTTCTGTCATTATGGGGTAACTGCCCCTATAAAAAACAACTGATGTTTTCAGTGACATTACTACCACCATTTTGTCTTTCCTCAATGGAGGCTGAGACATTGGCTAGTTGCAGAGTAAGTATTTAAACTTATATTTCGTAATTGTAATCATATTATGTGTGTAGTTGGATGTTGTCAAGCTTAACATGTACACAGTCACCTTGCTAACTGAATCATGTTGCTAACTGAAAGTCCACCATGTGCTCATTAAATGCTAATATTAACCAAAAATGTCCACCCTGTCAGCAAGCCTTCCATGACAGGGTACAAATAGTTTGCCATAATTTAATTATTATCCAAATACTTTTTCCATTAACTGAAATATATTGTTGAGAAAGGGACTAAATAGCTTTCTGAAAATGTACATTTTATAATCACTATGTAATTACAATTTATTTACTCTACTTTGAATTTGTCCCATACAGGGTGGACACATTTTGCTGTTTGCATGTGTGGAGTCTATTTTTATATAACATTACAAGATTCTTATTATTACATTATTTGCTTATTGTGCTCATTTTATGTTGCTATGTTGCTGTGACTTAGGAATAAATGGACACAAACCTGAGGGAAGTCTCAAATGCACCGTATGGTGATATTGACTCATTTGTAGAATGGAAACTCCCCCAAGTTGCGTAAACCATTAAATTCCCAAAGCACTTCCGCATAAAGAAATATGTAATCTATGAGGTCACATTAACAGTTAAACACAGTTTCTGTTCATTAAAATAACCGCATTCATTGTGCTGATTCAATGTTAAAGGGCCCATGTCATGCTTTTCCAAATGGACCAATCCACGCAGCACCTCACACACCAGGATCCCTTGGCGTCACTATCTCGTCTACTACAGGGAGTCCCATTGACTTGCATAGAGCTCCCTGGTTGGTAATAGATGAGTTGGGGTCGCGGAGAAATGCTCTCTGCAGATCCATTCTCACAGCGTTATAAACCTTTTTCTTACTCAATATCAAGCCACACTTATTGTTTTTACTTCGGCTGTGAGTGTTTGTGTGTGCTCAGGATGAGTTTCGCTGTGTCTCGCTGACCCGGAAACAACACCGCCAGCGAGCTCACACTGCAGCAGCGAGCCTCGCAACGTCCCGACCAATCAGAGCAAACTGGGATCTAAAAATAAAGTTGGATGGAAATATTTAGTAGCTTTTTCTTCCCTGAATTATTTGCTCCAATAACATGTCATTGTTGATGTTCCGCTCAGAGCCGAAAAAAGCACTGTATTAGACATGGGCGGAGCCTCTCTGGTGGTTGACTAATCAGAACAGAGTGTGTGTGGGGGGGGGGGCAGGAGCTCCAACAAGCCGTTTAGGACAGAGAGTGAAATTCAGTGAATACACATACTATACAGAGATGCTGTATGAGAGAAACCAATGTGATTTTGGAAAATTGCACAATTTCAATATATTCTAGACCTCAACAATGGAATTATGATCAGTAGAAATGGCCATGACATGGGACCTTTAAGTGAATAACCGATTGGGCAACAACAGACCTTATTCAGATTCTGATGACTTCAAAACACTTTACACCTGATACCTGTCAGCCTCTTTAGCAGCGGTGCAAGTTCAGACATGTTTTTTGTACAGTGAGTGAATGCAGTCCGACTAGCGTGTGTGCCACTTATTTCACTCGTTTTCATTTTGTGTTGTGCCTGCGTGTTGCTCTCGTCTTATCTTCAGTAGGTTCCTCTCTAACTCACCAACCTGATAGCTGCATTGGCGTGACCTTGATAAGTTATTTTATTTGGTGGTAACTAATCTTTGCCTGCTAACTCTCAGGACAGGATTCTTGTCCAGACAGATATCTACATATATTCACCAGTTTTTACAAACCAAAGGGTTTTGGAGAAGTCAAAGTACATTTACTGTAAGGTTCTAGGCCCTTGTTCCTCTATTGAGAGTACAGCAGAAACTCTCACACAAGTCATTGTAAATAACAAGTTATTGTAAATGAGCTAAGTTACATTGATTTAGTTGCATGCTCTGTACTTTACAAATACGAGAGTATATTTGCCTTTTTGCAGCATTAAATGCATTTGAGAAGTAGTGAGCATACAACATGTTTGTGTAAAAATGTGTTTTGATATCGTCTTTCTGGGTTTTTTTTTCATGCAGGTTGGTTTGGAAATTAAGAATAATTTTCCTCACAACAATAATCACAAAATGACAACACAATTCGTTTTGACACACGACCCTTTTGAATAAATATTTCCCCACAAAAATATCTATCAATGATGATGTTTGTTGTTCAGTTACAAAAGAAAACAACACTGGAGAATTATTTTTAAAATACTCAAGTGGTCTGTTAACTTAGACACATTTAATCGAGGTAGAACCATCTGTATTATTTACACATTAACATTAAAAATAAATACTTTCATGTTATATACAAATAAATACAGTGATATAACCCTAGTTATAAAACGACTTCATGTTCCCTCTGTGTTTAGTTAAATATTACAGGATCTATAATAAAGTCACACTTACTTGATCATATTGAGAAAGCCAAGTTCAGGTTTATATATTTTATATTATATAATCTCCAAAAAGCCATTGATTAGATAAAGCTTCTGGGATTCATTGTTTGGGCCGTACATGGAATGTGCTCAGGGTAAAGGTGGGTTAAGCTCTGCTGGAGGTAATGTAAGGCCATCGGAATAGTTATAGTAATAAAGATAAGTTGTTGCCGTAACAAGTGCAAAGGGCTAAAAGGAGAATCTGTGGGACTTTCAAACAAAAATCATGTACTAAAATACTATTCATGCTGATATGATGCAATAATTCGTATATTTATGTTCCAACTGCATCGTTTGTGTATTTTGTTTAAGTGAGAAACACCAGGATGTTTTCTAGAATAACAAGAATTTCTGAGTAAGAGAAGTTAGGTTACTTAACTGTTAAGTATAAGAGTATGTTAAGCCTTAACATACTCAACTGACGCACAGTGCATGGCGGCTCCTCGGACGGTACAATGGTGTGGTGCACTGCACAAAAATGAACGGTTACAATAACTGATTATGAATACAGCTGAGTGAAAGCATGGGAACACATAGGTTATCAAATAAGACATATTACTTGAGTTAACTTGAGTGTGAACAGTCTTTTGGTCATGGCCTTATTAATTGTTAATTTAGTAGGCAGTATAGAGTACATACAGATTGACTTTGTGGTACTATGCAGTAAGTTTGTATATTGTTTCGAACACAGCCCAGGCCTCATCTCTCTTAACCCTTAAAAGCATTTGTTTTTCCTGAAAACAAGATAATGACAAACAGCAGAGTTGAGTTTGAGTAAAGTAAAGGTTAGTGGGGAGCCAGAAGATAGAATTAGAGTTGAATGCAAGTAAATATTGGACTTAAAATGTATGTGTTTTTTTAAACATGACTTATTGCTGTGTGTTTGCTGGGTGTGTAACCAGGCAGTTGTTTGATGACAGGCAAGCCAGAACTTCACGATCAGTTTGTGGTACATAAATCAAAGTTGTCTATTTTGCTTTGGTAAACATTCAGATTTGTTGATGTTGTGAAATCTCTCTGCACCAAGCTAGTTTGGCAGTGTTAAGACATTTCCTCTGTGCTGCACTTCTGCCAACTTCAACATCCTGTCAGACTTTCTGAGTTCTGCAGGGTCAGCAGACATATTCGGTCTGGATTTTCCTGGAAGCTGAATCTTGGGTGTCTCATTGCTGTCTAGATCTCAATAACTGGAGGTGGCATGTAAGAAAGAAAACGTATGATGCGATTGGGCAGATCCAGCTTGGAAACAACTTCACATGCTCTTATGCCGAGAGCCCCTCTCACAGCCACTCTGCTGATCTGCTGTAGACTGAGAGGGGTATCTATGGAAGAGAAAGTCAAAGAGGTGACATTTTATCTGTGCTCTTAGATAATTTATATTTTTAGCAGTGACAGGAAGCACACTTCAAACTTACTCTCATAGAACTCAAGGGAGAGATACGAGGGAGATCCCAGACTGGTGTAGTGGATGGGCTTTTTTTTCAGATTATCCCTCGCGTACACGTTCACCCCAAACTCCACAAGTAGATCGATCAAGTCGACGCTCTTAGTTTTGGCTGCGTGATGAAGAGTTGTCTCATGTAACGTTGCAGCATTCACATTTGCCCCTTTGGGAAAGAAAGACACGCAAAACTGTATGAGAAAGAAAACACTTTTCTTGTCTATACAAACTGTGTATTTACAAAATGTATACTGCCATGACATCCAGTTAGAATATAATAGCCGTAAGCATAACAAACCAATACAAGGCACACTATAGGCGAGGTGCACACAGTTTTGTGGTTGCTTATCAACAGACAAGGACATTTGAGGAAAATGTGTAAATCTCAATTAACTTGAGTAAATAAGGTGTTTTACAAAATAAATCCTTATATATACACTGTATCTTACAGAGATATTAATATAGTAACATGATTTATTTATGATAACAAACTTTAGCAATATCGGGATGTAATTGGAAAATTATTCTTAAAGTTGCCTTGAAATACATAATATATTACAAAAGCACAGATAGCAACAATCATTAAAGGTCCCATGTCATGCTTTTCCGGTTATTACCCGTCCCCTTCTGTGTTATGAAGGTTTTTATCCATGTAAACTGTCTGCAGAGTCAAAAACCCTCAAAGTACACCCTGTAGGGAGTAAAACTCTAACACAGAAAAGACCTCCCCAAAACGCCTCGTTGGAGATTTCTCATTTTCCAATGTTTTCTTCCTGGGTATTGCTTACGTAGGGATACCCAGTAGCCACACCCAGAGCTATGGCCGCACCCTCTGCCAGCCGATACTGTTGGAAGCTCAGGTTCAGTTCAAAACTGTATCCAGTCATGCCAACGAGCGTCTATTTCCTGTCTTGTGAAGGGAAATCTTCAATGTATGCTTTACCGAGGGCAGAACCACGATGAAGTCAGTGGTTGACATTTCTTGTTAACACCGTTCCCTCAGATGTTCGAGCTGGTATTGTACTGTGTGCGTGGCATTTCACGGACCAAAGCTTCGCAAACCTTTCAGCCATTCATGCCGGATATGCACAGCGTAGGACACTGAAGGACGATGCTGTTCCTACTTTGTTTGGACCAGCGGGAGAATTGGGTACACAACCTGTAAGTATGCATTGTTGTTTGTAGGGGTGTAACGGCATCCGTATTCGTCCCGTACCGTCACGGTTCGGACGTCACGGTTCGGCACATGCAGTCACACGACGAATACGCCTTTTTTTTTAGAGTGGGAAGAAGGTCTGTCATTCAGGGAAGTATCCATTACACTATTTATAATCCAGGGGGCGTCATTGCGCCTGAAAGCTGTTTGCCAGCCGCCCTTAAACAACAAATGAAGAACAAGAAGAAAACACAAGAAAACGAACGAAATACAAGAAGAAGAAAAGTTAGTATGGCGATTTCAGATAACACACAGGAGCTAGAACCCACCTGCTTCTTTTAAATCAGCTTTGTGTAGGAACATTTCGGGTTCCCTGTGGACTACGATAACGATGGAGTGCGGGTGGTGGATCGGATGAGGACGGTGTCGGCGTTGTTTGACAGCGGTGTGGTATGCTAATGGTAACACACGCCAAACATGTTAAATCATATCATAAGGCATCACCCAGATCACCGGAGCTCGGCAAAAGACAACAGCAGTTCAACAGCTGTTTTTAAGGGTGCATTCACACCAGCCTTGTATAGTGCTGTTGAATCGAACCCTGGTGCGTTTAACCGCTTAGTGCGGTTCATTTGGGTCGGTGTGAACGCAGTCCGAGACCTCTTAAGTGAACTAAACAACCGGACTCTGGTCCGCTAAAATAGGTGGTCTCGGAGCACTTGCTAGTGAACTCTGGAGCGGTTCATTGCTGGTGTGAACGCAGTCCGCACCAAAACATAGGAAGCCTAGTATTTACGTGTCACAAGAACGCGGATATCTTCAAAATCTTTAGCGAAAGAGTCTTTCAAGACATCCGCGGTTGTTTAGTTAAAGAGTGAAGCAGAATTAAGTGTTGAACAGTGTCGTGTAATGTAAATATTCTCCGTCAGCTACATAAAAGTAAGAACACCTGTCGTCGGTGAAACGCCCCTCCTTACTGCAGAACGTCTCATTATATGTGTTATAATGTTTTTTAACGGACGTTGTCTGATTATATAATCATATGCGCGGGCCGCTAGTGTCTGTTGATCTCCAGATTAACAGTAGCATGAGAATAACCCGCCGAAAGTGCAGATGCTCCATGGCGGAGGCTCCGATAAAAATTGCCGCGATTTGCGTTTTTACCCCCTTAATGTCTGACCAATGGTTGAACAGCATTTCCGAGCACATGACTTGTGTTTAAAGTTTATAGTCCGTTTGAGTTTTACCCATGTGAACGCAAACCGAACCTTCTGAAAAATGAAACAATGTAACAAACTGTCGTCTGCTGCGCACCAGAGAGCGGACTATTAGGTGTGAATGCACCCTTAGTCTGTCTTAGAAAGTCTTCAACCGTCTAAGAAAGTCTTCAACCGTCTGAGAAAGTCTTCAACCGTCTGAGAAAGTCTTCAACCGTCTAAGAAAGT
>NW_011359672.1:0-4326 GCF_000735185.1 Notothenia coriiceps
GGCTGACTTGATAGGATGCCCTCGGTGCCCCTCTGTTCCCTTTGAATGCCTGAAAAATAACAGAGAAGATATTATCATTAACATTGCTGGGTTATTGGGTGATTTTTAATAGCAGCCGGAGTACGCTATATACCCAATGTGGACCTGGCAACCGCATTTATAGCGCATTACACTACATGTTACTTGTTAGACGCTTTTATCCAAAGCGACTTACATACTCAATACTGTGGGGAATCCCCACAGAGGGATTTTGACAGGGTTTTTGCACAAAAGATCCAAGCGCGCACAGAAGAAATCTGAGCCACTGCAGAATGTAGTGGACTCGCGGGAGCGAGTAGAGGACGCGTGAGAGCGCGCAGCTGGCGGTCCGCTCCGGGGCTCAGTCTGCATTTCATCCAACTTTGCATTAACGAAACAATTTCACAACAGACCCTGACAAACTCACAAAAACACAAAACAAATGATTCAAATGAGTGACTTACTTTTCCGCAGTCAAAACACTGCTTCTTGAAAGACTCTTCTTTGCAGATGAAAAAATCCTTCGATTTGTCCCTGCAGAGGATGTTTTGTTTGGAGATGCAGGTCCAATTTATTCATTTTCAAGCTTTCGTTACTGAGCACCTCTCCACATAAAACACACTGAGGCCGCTCCTCACCATTTCTAACAGCTTTTGTGAAGCCAACGTTGGAAAACTCCTCTTTGTATCGTCTTTTTGCCATCATGTAAGATCTGGATTAATCAACAGACAATAAACTTTCGCGGGGGACGCGTCAGAGCTGATACAAATACAATCTTTTATTTTTAGTTTATTTGTATTTAGAAAATTTAATCATTCAATATACAATGCTATATTGCATAATTTCATTTTCAAAATAAAAAATAAAAAAAACAAATTATAAAAAACAAATTATTTACAAAGCAGCCATCAGCTCTGACGCTGTCTGTGTGTAGCAATGCATTTAACTGGCGACCCAATCAAAACGGGTCCGCGACCCATTTTGGGTCACGACCCTGAGTTTGGGAAAGGCTGGTATAGACGGTTCATCCACACGAGGCCGACAGGGAAACACGGATAACGATAACGCATCCCAAAGTAGGTTGAGCCGATTCCGTGTGGACGGAAGACTTTTTTTATATCGAATTCGGTTTGTTTTCGTCTCCGTGTAGATGCAGCCTTATCCTGTGAGACAGTTTGCAAGTGAACTGGTAAGCTGTTTCTGAAGTCCTGAAGAAGTGAAACTGCCAAAATGAAATAAGAAAACTAGATGGAATAACCCAAACATTTGAATGTATGTCCATTCCTTCAGTTTAAATCAGTCAATAATTATTTTAATTGTAAATCAGTGTCACTTTAGTTTGAAGAAAAAATATTTTCGTGTATCCCTCATAAACAGTGCCAGTTCTTTAGTACAACATTAAAATGTGCCGTTACTGTTGGCATTAATAAGATTGTAAACTGTTTGCTGGTTATTTCACATTTATTTTTTAAATGATCACATTAACACATCTATACACCTTTTTAGATATTGTTGTTTTATATTGTACAATTCGAATATTTGTGCTAACTTATGTTGAGATTTGATCTTTTATTGCAGATTTTAACGATTTATTGTGCTGATTGTTGTTCTTTGTGTCTCAGGTGTATGTATATCTCAGGTGTGCCAGGCACAGGTAAGACAGCCACCGTTCATGAGGTGATGCGCTGTCTGCAGCACGCCACCGACATGGACGAGATCGCTCACTTCCACTTCATCGAGATCAACGGGATGAAGATGACTGATCCTCATCAGGCCTATGTCCAGATCCTGCAGGTGACAGCTGTGAACGCCACACCAAAAACAAAGGGGCATGCACAAATGATTTGATGTCGTACATTTTCTAAAGGTCAATTTGAAACTGCTGTTGAAATAATATAACAGTAGAATAAACAATAAAAATGTTGGGATGGAATTTTAAGCCTGCCAAAATGTTGGGGGTCTTTACTTTGTTTTTTTTAACTTTAATTCAACAAAGTCCACACTCTAGTGGGTTCACTGACTGAGTGGTCTGGTCCTGCAGAAACTCACAGGTCAGAAGGCCACTGCCGACCATGCAGCAGCTCTGCTGGAGAAAAGATTCAGCAACCCTGCACCCAGGAAGGAGAGCACCGTGCTGTTGGTGGACGAAGTAAGTTCATATTAATGAGCTTTTTAAATAACTATTTTTCAAGTATAAAATTAAATCAGCTGACATTTAATGTCTCAAATTGAAACAAACAATAAATGCATCTCCTAATAAACATGTATCAAAGCCTGATATATCTACTTCCTCTGTGCCATTGAGCGCCATTGTTGTAAAAAAAAATTAATGGTCCCTGAGTGACATGTTCCTTTATCACCAAGACTGCACTGTATGACTCACTTAATGAAACTACAGTTAGCAGCTGTTTCTAGAGAAATCACTCTGGCATTTTAAACAACAATAAACTTCTTAGTTGTTGTAGGAGCCAAAATATCTTACTTTAAATGTGCAGTTTAAAACATTTGAATTGTATCGTTAAATTGCCATTTGTGCTTTGGTGTAAGTTAATGCATTATTATTATATTTCTTGTGAGAAGCCAACATTGATCCTGGACCGGGGCTACACCCCACATTTTCCATATACCATAAGGTCAGAAATGCAGAGCTCAGGTGAGCTCAAGGTCGAGCCGTGACACAGTTTTTCTTTTTTCTTGCATTTTTGATATAAATAAGCCTTCTTTATTCACTATTTTTTGTTTTTCCTATGGTAGCTGTTGTCAACTACCTGGGGTGGTTATACATGAACATTTTGCTTAAAATGTAACATTTACTTTTCAAACATGTCGGATCCTCGCTTCTTTTTTTATTACTGCCATCAAAGGCTTGTCAACTGCTAACTGCATACGTTCTCCTTGAGACTCAGTTTGTGTACAGCTGTGTTTATGAAGAACGAGGTCCTGAGTACGTACCAAGGGCCAGAAGCTGAGAGCGGGGGAATCGAGATGGACATTGATGTTGTTGTTTGCTCTGGTGCCAGGTCTACAGCAAACACTTGTTCATTAACAGATGTTGACAGAATGTGATTACAGGTTGTCACCTTACACATTTCACCCATTGGTTTAAAACGGGTTAACAGTTTCAGTTTTTTTTTTATTTGAGCGTTTCATGAATGTAGTAACGTGACTTGCACATCTTTCTTGCCATTTCTCAGTGCACAATGAAGTGTCAAAAAGCTATAAAGATTTCACTAAGATAGAGAGAAAATATTCTTATAGGAATTATAGTTTGAGGAAAATATGTAATTACAATATTATGATGTAGGATTATTCACTAACATGCTGATGTTAAGCAGGTTAGAATGTTGTGTGCAATCAAACATACTAATAAGCTTTTAGAACCAGAAGAAACTTTTAAAAATAGATATATAGGGAATATTTGCAGCTATTAAACAAAATCCTCAGACAGCTGTGTGCCAACTGTGACGCTGGGACCAAAATATATGCTTTAAAAACATTTCCCTCAGAGGCTGATTATGATATTTGGACACTTGAAAAATAGTAATTGATTTTAATATAGACCTGTACATAACTTATTTTTACAAGAACATTTTATATATTTTGAAACTTAAAAAGAAAGTCTTTGACATTCATCGTATCCTTTTTGCCCATCATTTTGAAACATTTTTACTATAATATGAACTAACCCTAACCCTAAGGCCTAGTTGTTCGACCCTAATGTTGGTACCAGAAGATGGATGTGATCACGTGACGGCATGCTAACCATCTTTAACCCTTTGTGTGGTACAGTTGGACCTGTTATGGACCAGGAAGCAGAACGTCATGTACAATCTGTTTGACTGGCCGACACGGCGCCACGCCCGCCTTGTGGTACTGACCATCGCCAACACCATGGACCTGCCGGAGAGGATCATGATCAACAGAGTGGCCAGCAGACTGGTGAGAGAGCTAACCCTGTCCTGTGGAGCACTTTAATCAGCTCTAGGATCAGTTTACACTTTCACTGCTGTTCAGTTTTCTTGTCTAGAGCAGAGGTTCCCAACCTGGGGGTCGCAACCCCCTTGGGGGGTCACCAAAGATCGCAGGGGGGGCGCCAGGCCTCAGATGATTTGAGGCCTAATATCATATTTAGAATAAAATAAAAAAAATGTACATATAATTTTCTTTGTACATATCATTTTTTTTACATATTGTAACGCAATACATGATTGTCGCTAAAAGCCTCGTCTCCACATTACAATAAAATATAGCAATTAATTGATTAATTAAAATAAAAATTCAAAAAATTCATCTGATACTCCTCCGATT
>NW_011359672.1:4355-8212 GCF_000735185.1 Notothenia coriiceps
ACGGTGTAGCTGCGCTTGCTAGCCAGCGACCGACTTCATAAGGTGAATATTTTTGTCTAAAAATGTCTGAAAAACGTAAAGGAGATGACAGCTCATCTGCAATCAAAAAGAAAATGAGGACCTACCTAGAGAGCTATCTTAACTTCGGTTTCATGGAGGGAACGGACAAAACCCGCCCAGAGTGTGTGATATGCAGAGAGAAGCTAGCCAACGAAAGCATGAAACCCAGCAAAATGAAGAGACACCAACAGACCATGCACCCAGAAACAGTCGGGCGTGATCGGGACTTTTTCATAAAGAAACAACACCTTGCAAAAGCAAACAAGCCGATGGATATTAGAACAGCGTTTGTTAGGGCTGGCAGCGATGCACAGAAGGCCACCTAGGCCTCTTTTGAATTTGCACTTTTAATAGCAAAGGCAAAGAAACCGCACAACATTGGCGAGCAGCTCATTAAGCCAGCTTGCATTAAGATGGTTGAGAAACTGTGCGGCCCGCAGGTGGCGGAGAAGCTAAAAACTGTACCACTGTCAAACAATACGGTGAAAGACAGAATTGACAAGATGGCAAGTAACTGCGAGCTGCAGCTGCTCGAAAAGCTTGGAAAGGGGCCATTTGCCATACAACTTGATGAAACCACAACTGTAGCAGACGAGGCTGTGCTGATTGTTTATGTGCAATATATCGATGGGGAAGATTTGAAGCAGGACATTCTTATGTCAGTCAACCTTACCACTACCACCCGGGGTGAGGACATTTTTACTGCAGTGGATTCTTACCTCTCATCCCACAATCTTTCCTATGAGAATTTAGTTGCATTTTGCACAGAGGGAGCTGCCTCAATGATGGGGAAAAACGGGATTTAACAGTCGCTTGAAAGAAAAGGCCCCACACTGCACAATATTTCACTGTGTGATACATCGCCAGGCCCTGGCCAGCAAGAAACTGTCAGAAGACCTCAGCGTAACACTCTCAACTGTTGTTAAAATAGTCAATTTCATCAAAGGTCGCCCCCCTATTCGCAGACTTCTGCGAGGATGAAGCGCACCAAACCCTCCTCCTGCACACCGAGGTGTGCTGGCTCTCACGCGGCCGAGTGCTGGCACGCTTTGTAGAACTGAAGGAAAAAATTGAAGAGTTTCTACAAACTCGTAACCGCGCACTGTCAGAGCAAGTGACTGAGTCATTCTGGATTAAAACAGCATACCTGGCCGACATCTTCAGTCTCTACAATGAAACAAACAAGCGTCTGCAAGGCGTGGAGTCCAACATTCTCCAATGATGCATTTGTGTTGTGTTTACACTACCTTTAACTCTGGACAAAAAAATTAGTACGTGATCATATCTTCTTCAATTTTATTTGAATTTAGAAACTTAGGAGTTTTTTAAGGTTAATTGTAACAAATAGATTCTACGAGCTCGACGAACCAGTGTGAAACTTTTTTACATTTATCGTTGGAAGCCTATTTAACCTCCGACACAATAGGTTCCAAATCACCTCCTTTTAAGAATAAAACCATCATAGATCATTCAATAAATGTTGTTATTTTCCATAAAAACACAAGATTTACACCCTGTGACCGGTGTTATATCACCTTACGTCGGTTTCGATAAACTTACTTGTGGAAGTATTGCATAAAATTAGACTCCTAGAGAGACCGACCGGAGTATAAAACGGAACAAGAAAAGGTGTGTGGGTGTCGATCTGGTAGCTCACGTAGTCAGCACTGATGATGTGAGATTAAGTGCAACAACTCGTTGCCTTTTGAAAATTTCTTTTTAATATTTTACTTTAACGTGGTATTGTAAATTTTATAAGTATATATACACGTTAACTCATGGGTGTAGTCAAGTACGTGTTTTCGTGTCAATGTAGACTATTAATTAACTGTGAAAAAGGGGACAGTAGTCACTTTGGGTATTTCAAATAAAAAACCTAGATTAGTGTGTGTGGAGTCGATGGTGATACACGCTAGGTGGATATATGCTCGATGAACGATAGGAGTAGAGGTGTGTAGACAGAGTTACAGCTGTAGAAAACAAGAACAAGATGAAAGAGATGAGAGGAAGTACTGAGAGTCGTCATGGTGATGGTCCTTCTGCTTGAGCTGGGGAGAGCTGGACCCTTAAAGGAGTGTGTGGGTCGTGTGTGTGTGTGTGTCGACCTGAGTGGTTGCTCCACGTCGACGGGACTCGACCCACGTGCACAGCCTCTTCTTGGACGAGATCTCCTCGATAATGTCCATTATCATGTTCGCATTATGCTTACAGTATTGTAGTTGGTGCTCTGTACGATGTTGATGAAGAGAGGCGCAAGAGTCCAACTACGGACGTTAAGCATTTATTTTAGGGGAGTGATTTTTCCCCTACTGTGCAGTAATGTTGCTCGTATAACCTCGTCAGAAAAGCGCTAATCGAAAGTACCCAGCACTAGAGACACTATATTGTTTACTTACAACCTACGGCGACATAGTTCTTTAATTTCCTGCGCGTTCACTCTATGTTAAGTGTTTCCCTAAGGTCGACAAATTTTGTGTCTACGGTTTCATGAGCTGGGCCTTAGAAACCGCTACACAACAACCATCTTTAGTCTCTGTTTGTAGTAGATTTATTTAAGATATTTACCTCCTCTGGACTAGACTAGCCTCGTTGACACTGTTTATAAGGCTAGACTTTTGGATCCGTGCAAATGCAGCGTCGCTATCAGCAACTACCCACTTCCGTTTGCCTCGGACAGCGCAAAGACAGGCACATCGCGGCAGTAATCGATAAAGTTGAACGTTTCATACGTAGGTAGCATGCCAATTTCCACCCACTCCTTGGTACTCTCTGTGAAGCTTTCTTGCATATCGGTACAGAACTAGCTACCTACCATTATACCAACGTCACTCGCGGGCATATTTTGGTTTTATACTTTTTGATAGTCTAAATTCGTCCATAAATTACGAAGACGGTAACCTTGTCATCATCGTACTCTCTATTCTGCTGCAAGTTCATCCCACGTAATTAATACTTGCGAACACGAACGTGCGGGCGGTCGATAAAAGGTCCCTACCACTTAGAGTAACAATAACACTTCACTGCTCGTCAGATTTCAGGCAAAATCCTTGCAGTCAACACGACGCAGGAGAGACAAAACTACCGTTGTTCACTTGACTTCCAGAAGACTATCTATACACATGACTATACCCTCATATCTAGGACCATGCACTACGTCTACTCTTAGAAACCTCTTTCCAAACAGAACTCTTTACAGGGTCTGGCAAACCTTTACTGCAAAAGACCTACATAAGAAAGACGGAATGCCACCTTGAGGTCGCTCAGTCGAACCTACAACGACTCGACGACCAACACAAGATTATGATGAGTATCGTTATCGCTGTAAAAACGCGTCACATTGTGTAACTCATATGTTATACTGTTACAACTCTCTTCTACTCATTCTTGGCACTCAAGTTTACGACACTGTCACATTACGTACTCACGTCATTTATCATACTCATGGAGCATAGCACACAGGAACAAAGTAATAACACTAAAGAAAAACGATGATACACTGATGATGTTCGAGTGACAGCAGACGTTTAGGTCCCCCATTAGGTGTAGTTAGTTGAACTCATTATAATCTTACACTAGATTAATTGCGATCAGTCGTTAAGCGAACCTCTGAAACGCGGGATTGACAGATACAGTCGCTTGGCACTAACGGTAAAGGGCAAACGTCACGCAAGTATACCGCCTACTTGAGCGACTGCATGTCTGTGTCCGTGCAAAGTGCCAACAAAACCATAACCAAGTTAGTCGTCATCACCCTTTGACAACGTCGAGGGGGGAGAGGTAAAAGGGCTGGACATGAA
>NW_011359672.1:8257-15139 GCF_000735185.1 Notothenia coriiceps
CGGGGAATAGCCTCTGTCGGGTGTCGTATTGGTTCGCTGGGTCGAAGTTCGATCGCCCGTCAGTCTTTGGTCACAGAGAAAGCTCTAGGATGAATGTTTTTTATACCCCTTCACATTCTAAGTTGCGCATAAACCAACCTTTTGTAGCCTTAAATCACCGAACCAACTTTGGTCACCTCCCCTTCGCACAAACTTCGGGCGACGTGGAAAACGTTCTCTTTAATCCGCAAACAAAACGATTACATCGCAATCGATCACCGTCCCGCAACGATCACCGTCGTTCGTCGAGTGGCGTTGGTTTTTGAGGCCTCCTTGGAGGGCCGCTGCAAACCAGATGGCAGCGGTGCCGGCTTTTTCCGCCTCCACTAACCGTTTATGTCTCAATTTGTGGTAGTATGTTGCCCGTTGTTACTTTCTACATCGGGTTCCGTCCGTCTCCGAGACTTATATCGCTAACAATGGAGAGAGGAGAGAGGCAGAGAGTGTGTGTGTCTGGTTGTGTGTGGTGTGTGTTGGTGGTGTGTGTGTGTGTGTGGTGGTGTGTGTGGTGTGTGTGGTGTGTGTGTGTTGTGTGGTGTCGATCCCGACCGAGGCTAATACCGTTTTTAGTATTAGTGCTTATAAACTCAGTTATTAACTATTGTGAAATAACTTATCTAAACTTGTCATAGAAAAATTGACAACTAATGGGACTTACATTATTAGTTGACCTTTTGCGTTATGTTTTTATTTAAATTTATTGAATGGTCTATTTTATTTTTTATTAGGTTATTTATTTATGGTTATTTGTTTCTAGTTTGTTTACAAACCCGCCGTGTGAAGGTGTTCCGATGATTGTATTTATTTTGCTATTTCTTTTTATTTACTCTGTTTTACTTATTCTGTTTTACCACATCACCGTCGCAGTCTTGCGATCGGTTTCGTTTATTATCAAAAAAAAGTTAATGAGCCAAAAACATTTACCCGTTCCGGTTTTAGCATTACGCTATTTAAATTGAGTGCTTGGTTGAAACCAGTGGAGGGGAACGTGTTTGAAGCACGCTGCACCTTTTGCAAAATAAATTAGCGTTTGTTTTGCTAATGTAGCGTTAGCTAGTTAGCAGCTCCCGCAAAAACACCGGGGGACCTCCGGGCGACGTTTGGGTCTACGTCAACCCTAAAAGCGGAGGTGCTGTAGCTAAATACCGTAGCTAAACACCAATCATGCAACAGCAACGATGAAATAGTGTAGCCAAGGCAGCAGAGCTCTGAATATAGCTCTTGTTACACACACACACACAATACGATTATTCATTGACTTTGAAACCATCCATTTATTCAACTTTAAAACAAATAATAATTTGAACAGGATCTTTTTAACTGTTGATTACCCTGAATGTATAATTCAACTGAAAAACCAATACAAAAATAAATTAAATAACTTACATATTTAAATAAATAATATCCAAATAATAAATACCAATAAACAAGATCAACAAATGTTTTGGAGCGCACTTCCACAAGCTACTAAACATAAATAAATACGATAAATTAAAAATAAATGAGACTAAAATGAATTAGATCAAATGTGTTGTAGTGCACTGTCAGAACCTAGCAAAGCTAAATAATAGTTTTTTTCAATTACGTTGTTTTTGTAATTGTGGCAGGCCAAAATCGTAATTGCGATTTTAAAATATGATTAATTGCAAAGCCCTAACTCGCACAAAGAGACACACACACTTTTTGGCACAGTTCTGTGCTGTTATGCTGTTATGTCAGTCATTGTTCTCATGTTGAACATGAATTAATTTACTTTGCAAGTAATTATGGGAAGTATTTCTTCTTTCATAGCAATTTTCCTTCATACTTTCTTGCCGTGAAATAGGTCTTTAATTCTATTCAAAGTGGTCTTAAAAAGGTCTTAAAAAGTCTTAAATTTGAGTTGGCGAAACAGGAACCCTGTGAGAGAAGGAGTGGATAAGGATTTTTGCGTCTTGGATATGAAGCTTATGATCTGCAGGAACTTGAATAGGTGTTTAGTCTGTCATATTTCCGTTGTAAATCTTGGAAAGACATAAGAATATTGTATCGAATAAATCTCCAATCTTACATAAGCCTTTATCGGCCCAGAATTTAAAGTCCATGTCTTTCTTACCAGGTGTAAAGTTACTGTTGCCTTAGATTGGCGAAAATTGGGATAGTATTAGTTTCATCTCTGTATTTATGAACCTCATACCGAACCTGTATAGAATTTTTGAAGAAGGGATTCTGCGTACATTCCTTAAGTTCTTTGAGTTTAGCCGAGTACAAATATAGGCTCAGTGGTAGAGGAGATGTGTTATATTTTTTAATGCTTACCCAGGAAACTGGTGTTTCTAGTGAGAACCAGCAGGAGGCAACAAAGAGTTGGGCTGCCCAATAATACCATTGAAGATTTGGTTGTGCCAGACCTCCTGTCTCATAGGGGAGATACGACAAAGATATGCAGAGCCTAGCCCTTCTATTATTCCAGATGAACCTACAAAACATGCTTTTCATTTTTGCAAGAAAATTAGCAGGGGGACTAAGAGGAATGGACTGAGAAAGGTAAATGAATTTTGGGAGAATGTTCGTTTTAATAATATATATATACAACCTATCATGGAAATTGTTGGATTCAACCTTCTGTCGATTGATTCTGTCACTGACTTAATTAATGCTTCATCATTTGCAGATACTGAGTTATCAATATTTGGTGACATTTGTATGCCTAGGTAAGTGAAGCTTTCCAAGACCACTTTGAGCAGTGTTTGAATGGGTGGATTCAATCTGTCTGCAAGCCTAAGGAAAAGAATAGCAGATTTTGATATGTTAAGTTTGTTAAGCTTTCAGGTTATAAACTTGTCAATAGTGTCAAGGAGGTTGTGTAATGACTGTTCTAAACGCGATATAAACACAATAATATCTTCCGCGAATAATCCAATTCTATTCTCCATTTATATATTTAATGCCAGGCTTATTTTGATTACTTCTATTAGCGATTGCCAATGGCTCTATTGCAAGTACAAATACAAGTGGGGAAAGGGGGCAGCCTTGGCGCGTGCCCCTGGCAAGATTGAAACATTTGGATATTATATTATTAGTGGTCACCGAAGCTATTGACTTATTGTATAATATTTTAATCCAGGTAGGGAAATCAAAGCCACGGCGAGAAAGCACTTTGTGAAGAGGGTGTTCTACCCGATCGAAGGCTTTTTCCACGTCCAAAGACAGAAGTACTGTGTCTGGGTGCTCTGACTAGGCATGAATGATATTTAGGACCCGACAGACACAGTGAAAGGCCTGACGCCCCTTGACAAAACCATTGGTCAGGATCGGAGAGAAATGGAAGGTATTTCTCCAGCCTACGTGCTAATACTTTCGCCAATATCTTAGCGTCAGCGTTAATTAGTGAGATTGGTCGATATGAGCCACATTCTGTTGGTGATTTCCCAGACTTAAAGGTGGGGTATGTCATTTTGGAGAGACCAGCTCGAGTGCGCTAGAATTTGAAACTACGCAGCCGAAAAAAATCTGCCTCTTCATTCAGACTTCCTTACACCTCCAACACACACGAACACGCACATGACCAATGAGGACATGAGATAAGTTTGTGCACAGATGGAAGGCTGACAGGCAGGTAGGCCATCCAGTTATTTTAGCAGGGTCGCCTCAGATGATTGGTCAGGCTTTTTAAAGCGCTACGGCTTCAACAGATGACATTTTTTTATGTATTTATTGTCAAAGCAATTAATATATTAATTGCTATCGGGATGTTAAGAGCATTCCAATGAATACAACAAAAAGTGTTTCTGAAATAAATTACATACCCCATCTTTAAGTATCAAAATTACAAGGGCCTCACGTAGGGATGGGGGAAGTTCACCCGATTGAAAATTATCCACCATCAAGTAAGGGAGATATTTATTTTTAAAGATTTTCTATACATCTATTGGGAGCCCATCAGGACCAGGGGCCTTGCCTCCATTCAGTTTATCAATTGCATCAGAGAGTTCACCCTTTGTAATTGGGGAATCAAACTCAGATGGACCTTCTTCACTAAGTGAAGGAATCGTAAAGGGACCTATCATGCAGAATGCACTTTTTGATGTCTTTTATACATGAATATGTGTCCCCGGTGTGTCAGGGAACTCACGCAGCGTCAGAAAATGAAACCCTCTCTCTTTTCCTCCGTACCCAAATCTCTAAAAACGGGGCTACAATGGAGCTGATCCAGATTTGCGTCCGATATGACGTAATATCAAAAATGTGGACCCACGGCACTATCAGAAAGTTGCTATAGAAACAATGCCCGACTGTTTTGGACGTAATATGGTCTTTGTTTACATTAGCAAGCATCGCTAACACTCAGAGCTAACCTGTACTGGAGAGAGCATGTGTGTGAAGAAGCAGGAAATAAAAAGGAACTCACCTTGTGGTAAACCGGCAAGAGAGAAAGCCTTTGAGCTCCATACTGTTTCAGAAATAATCCTTGATGTGATTTGGACATTTCATCACTGCAGTATCTGCCGGTAGAAATCTCCCGCATTAACTGGCGTAAGCTCCGCCCACAACCTTTTTTTTTATTCTTTTTTTTTGTTGTAAAGCTTTATACCCAGAATCAGAACTTTAGTAACAGGAAGTGAAATAGAGGGATATGAGGCATGGCTAGAATGGGGGATCTGTTTGGTATTTTGAGCAAAACACTTCAAAGGCATGTTTTTTATATATCTGAGACATATGCTATTGCCTAAAAATAGCATGATAGGTGACCTTTTAATATGATAAAAAAAAGTTTTGAAGAGAGTCTGTGGTTGCACAGGTTTCTGATGAGCATAATAGTGAGTAAGACTCAAAAATATTGTTAATTTGTTTGGGGTTTGTTGTTTTATCTCCATTTGTATCTGTGATCTCATCAATTGCTCTCATTTTAGTTTTTATTCGCCATGCTAGAAGTTTTCCTGCCTTTCTTCCTGATCATAATAGGCTAGCCTCAGTCTGATTATTCCTGCAGAGGCATTATCAGTGGATAGTGGATTGTATTTTGCTTTTAAAATCGACAGTTTTCTTTTTTTCCTCCCTGGAAGTATTTGCGCTTATTTCAATTTCAAGCTCCAGCATCTGTGAGCATTGTTTAATCGGTGTATTCCTAGTGTATCCCATACTTTGACCTTGAATATAGGCTTCTATATATAAATAGTCGTCTCTATTTGAACCAACATATTCCAGAAAAATGTGGCTTTAGATGCCATGCCCTCTGAAATTAACAGTAACAGAGTACTTGAGCAAAATGAATGCGTGATCAGATATAAGGATGCTTTTATAAGTACAGTCAGTAACTCTGTAAACAATTTATTAGGAAAATATCACTCGACACCGGGTTGAGAATCAATAATCCGGTACTAATTTATTCTTGCAAGAAGGAGCAGAGTTAAGTCACATACAAAGGATATGGTTTAACTCCCACATATGTTGCTCAACGGAGCAGTAAAAAACATCAAGCTTATATAGTCCAAAATACGGTGATAACAACAAAGTCGTAAATTGAGGTGGCACTAATATCATCAGCAGGTGTCGGAAAGTTGATGGGGACATCTGCGACATCTTCTGGAAAGAGTCACGTACTTCCTTCACGCCACTGTTGCTCTCCATGAGGTATTTAGGAGACAATAAGTATGTGTCCTCTTATAAATATCAATAACCTGAAATGCCCTGCCTCCTCCTATCATTAGAAGAGGCAGCTGCAAGGTCATACACAGTGCAGAGTCAGGGCCGTATCCAGGATTTCCTAAATACCGAGGTCCAAATATGTTAGGGGGGCTCGGGGGATACCCCCCGAGATTTTTGGGATTTTCATGATCTAGTTAGGTGCTTTTTAAGTCCTGTGGGGGGTCACACATTGGATAATACAGTGGGGCAAAAAAGTATTTAGTCAGCCATCAATTCATTTTCATCCTAGGTACACTTCAACTATGAGAGACAGAATGGGGGGAAAGAATCCAGGAAATCACATTGTAGGATTTTTAATGAATGAATTGGTAAATTCCTCTGTAAAATAAGTATTTGGTCACCTACAAACAAACAAGATTTCTGGCTCTCACAGACCTGTAACTTCTTCTTTAAGAGCCTCCTCTGTCCTCCACTTGTTAACTGTATTAATGGCACCTGTTTGAACTCGTTATCAGTATAAAAGACACCTGTCCACAACCTCAAACAGTCACACTCCAAACTCCGCTATGGCCAAGACCAAAGAGCTGTCAAAGGACGCCAGAAACAAAATTGTAGACCTGCACCAGGCTGGGAAGACTGAATCTGCAATAGGTAAGCAGCTTGGTGTGAAGAAATCAACTGTGGGAGCAATTATTAGAAAATGGAAGACATACAAGACCACTGATAATCTCCCTCGATCTGGGGCTCCACGCAAGATCTCACCCCGTGGGGTCAAAATGATCACAAGAACGGTGAGCAAAAATCCCAGAACCACACGGGGGGACCTAGTCAATGACCTGCAGAGAGCTGGGACCAAAATAGCAAAGGCTACCATCAGTAACACACTACGCCGCCAGGGACTCAAATCCTGCAGTGCCAGACGTGTCCCCCTGCTTAAGCCAGTACATGTCCAGGCCAGGCCCGTCTGAAGTTTGCTAGAGAGCATTTAGATGATCCAGAAGAGGATTGGGAGAATGTCATATGGCCAGATAAAACCAAAATATAACTTTTTGGTAAAAACTCAACTAGACCTGTTTGGAGGAGAAAGAATGCTGAGTTGCATCCAAAGAACACCATACCTACTGTGAAACATGGGGGTGGAAACATCATGCTTTGGGGCTGTTTTTCTGCAAAGGGACCAGGACGACTGATCCGTGTAAAGGAAAGAATGAATGG
>NW_011359673.1:0-3221 GCF_000735185.1 Notothenia coriiceps
TTTGCCAAAAGCCACTGTGTCAAGTGTCCTTCTTGGGTTTCCGTCCGGAGTTCTCCAATATGGCGGACTATCTCGCACATGCGCACTGCAGATCGGGCAGAGCTGCAGATCGGGTAGTGACAGTGACAACAACAACAACCGGAAGTTACAACATGCTTACCGCAATAGTGTTTGAAAGGTCGGAGGCCACAGCAGTCAGTTGGGTTGGATCTGTTCTCAGTCGGTCTGAGACACCGACACAAACATCGTTTGTCACTCTCTCGGATAATTCTGTAAAGAGTCCCAGGAAGTGATGTCATCACAGTGAGTCAGGTTTAAAGGTGGTGCGTTCAGGGTCCTAGCTGACAGTCTGTTCTCTCTCGGATAATTCTGTTCCAGGAAGGGATGTCATCACAATGCGTCAGGACGAGAGGTCCTGTTAATAATATTTGTTTTGTCTCCGCAGGAACCAGGATGCAGCGTCCCCGGTGGTTGCTAGGAGCATGTCTATGGTTGCTATGCTCCACAGAGGTGTGGACGGCGACCTTTAAGCTGGCTCTGATTGGACCATGGTCATGTGACCCCCTTTTCTCCCGCGCCATGCCGACGGCGGCTGCCAACCTGGCATTGTCACGGTTACGGAGTGACACCGGGCTGAGCAGAGGCTACTGGTACGACGTGAAGCTACTGGACGAGGACTGCTCCGCCTCCAAAGGTTCGGTCACCAATCAGAGCCAGTCTGAGTTATCCACCAATCAGAGCCTGTCTGTGTCAGTCGTTCTGTTTTTAATAATTTCTCTAATGTATTTTCAGTTTCCTGATTAACTCCTTTTCAATTAATTTTTCCTCTTGTTTTTTCCAGCACTGACAGAACTCGGGGACATGGAGGGTTATGGACACGCTTACATCGGCCCCTTCAGCCCCGCCCTCTGCCATGCTGCCTCTTTATTGGCTCAGCACTGGGAGGCGGGGCTTGCCTCTCCAGGCTGTCTGGGTGCTGATTGGCCCAACCTGCCGCCCCTCCCCCAGCCCAGCAGGTTGCTCTTCAGCGTGTTGCGGTTCTTCCGCTGGGCGCACGTGGGCGTCATCTCAGGTGAGTCTCTGATGTCACTGTGGGGGTGTGGTCTGCCATGATGTTATCATGGGGGCGTGGTCTGTCATGACGACACAGTTGGGGCGTGGTCTGTCATGATGACACTTTGGAGGCGTGGTCAAGCACTATGTAAACACTACCTCTTCCTGTTTGGTTATCAGCTCCAACAGACCTTTGGGTGAGTACCGGACAAGAAGTGGCCTCTGCGCTCCGAGCACTAGGGCTGCCCATTGGTCCGGTAGTTACCATGGAAACCAATAAAAACGGTGGCGCTCAGGAGGCTCTGCGAGCGATCAGAGTGGCGGACAAGGTCAAAGGTCAGCACTGAAAACACAGAGCTGTAATTTACTGGAGGTTTAATGTTACATTATGTTATGTAATTATTTTAACGTTTTAATTCCAGTGGTCATCATGTGCATGAGCTCTGTTCTGATTGGTGGAGAGGATCAGCGGGAGCTCCTGCTGACGGCTCTGGACATGGGGATGGTTGCCGACGGTTACGTGTTCATCCCGTACGACGCGCTGCTGTACGCCATGCCGTACCAGGTAACACATCACTGTATATTTATACATTTAAATACCTAGAAGAAGTTCATGTGCAGGTAAATCTCTCTATCCTCGTCCAACAGGACATAGCATTTCCTCAGCTGACCAATAGCACGAAGCTCCGCCACGCCTACAGCTCAGTCCTCACCGTTACCATGGCGTCCGACCAGAGCTTCTATGAAGCCTTCAGACAGGCGCAGATCAACCGTGAGATCCGGACAGCTGTATCTGCCACCGAGGTTACCACACACACACACACACACACACACACACACACACACACACACTGTTCACACCACTACGAAGCTTTCAGACAGGCGCAGATCAACCGTGAGATCTGGACTGCTGTGTCTGCAACCAAGGTTACAACACTACACATACTGTACACACACTACACATCACTAAATAAACACACACATATATGAATATTAATGTGTGTGTTAACTCTGCCATGCATCTTGTCTGCAGGTGTCTCCAATCTTCGGCACCATCTTTAACATGGTGTACTTCGTTGCTAAGGCGGTGGAGGAGCGTCGTCAGGCAGGGGGCGGGCATTGGGTGACAGGCAACCAGCTCATCCAATCAGATGGAGGCTTTGATTTCCAGGGCTTCAATCAGGTCTATCCATTAAACATCAAATAAAATGTTATAATTTATTCTAAATAAATATATATTTGTATTTGCTGTAAAGTGTCTTTACTGTAGGTTTTTTTTTGTATTATATGTACAGCACTTTGGCTTGACCAAAAATCTTTAAAAAAATGTGCTATATAAATAAAACTTGATTTGATTTGATATTTCACTAATTAAAATGTCATTGTCGTAAATTGATGTTTTGGGAAATAGTAACTAAAGTCTAAAATTGAAGGAATTGTTCAGACTGAAGACTTAATTGTAGTAATCCGGGTTACATTTTCATCTTGCTTTATGCGGGTGTCTTACAGTTTCCCACCGGCTGCTCTTGAAGTATTTCGGTGTCATGATTACCTCCGTCTTCGTCTCTCAGGTGGTGTACGGAGGTAAAGAGGGGCGGGGCATGCAGGCCAAGTACGTGGTGTTGGACAGCGATGGAGACAGATTTGTGCCGACACACACTCTCGCTCCGACACACACACATGGGCCGGTCGGAAGCCTGAAACCTCTGAGTCACACCTTCATCTTCCCTGGAGGAAAACCCCCCTCCGCCAGCTTCTGTTGGTTCAGCCCAGAGGAGGCCTGCAGTGGGGGTGAGTTCACTGACCTGCAGGGAGGAAGGGATAACTTTATCTGATAAGTAAAAATGAGGCTCCTTCTCTGTGAATCGGTCCCTAAGTGGACATGTCCCTGGTGTATTTGTGGTCCGTCCAGATCAAGCTGGTGTAGTTTAAATAATCCAGTTTTATCTGCAGGTCCGGAAACGGTGTCCATGTTCTTTGCCTTCCTGCTGTTCTGCGCTTTGATTGGAGCTTTTATCTACTGGATAAAGTGAGCACACACACACACACACACACACACACACACACACACACACACACACACACACACACACACACACACACACACACACACTCTAATAATATTATGTGTGTGCAGGAAGTACAAAAGAAAAGCAAGCATCACCAAA
>NW_011359674.1:0-3837 GCF_000735185.1 Notothenia coriiceps
CGACCCACACCCAATTCGCGTTGATCAAACAGTGGCCTATGCAACAGAGAGATTTTATTTTTCATCAGGATATTGGAAGAATAGGAGGGATTGAGGTCAATCACTGGCACTTTTTTATTTTATTTTAAATGGTACACTTTATGTTGAACTATTTATTACGTTGTTGGTGCAACTGGCACTTTATGTTGAACTGTTTATTGTTTTGGCCAAGGTTATTGAGAGAGTTGGACTGAAATGTATTAGATTTTTTAAATCAACTGTTGGTAAATCAACACAGTCTGTTATGGCCTTTGAAGCAACAGAGAGATGTTTTCTAATAGTCAGGGTTTCCAATGTTCTGAATGTACTTGAAAGTATTGTGTTTACTTAAAAAACAAAGTGTTATAGTTTACAGAAGGTCTACCTACCTATAGGCTACCTGAATCTCTGAAATGTACTATATTCCTAAATATGCTATTGCTACACTTTATGGCAAAAATTGCACTTTTCTGTTGGTCTTGGTTAAGAACCTCCTTGATAAAAATAAACAATGTTTTGTTGCTTAAGCTTATGTATTCAGTCATTATTCAATGGTATACTAAAATCCATCTGAAAAAAATTGCTTCTCACTGTTCTTAGGTCAAATATTTATATGCGATTAAAAATGCGATTAATTGCGATTAATTAATTACAAAGCCTGTAATTAATTAGATTAATTTTTTTAATCGAGTCCCGGCCCTAATATATATATAATATATATATGGCATTGGGATATATATTTTTTAAATCCTCTGGAGCAGAGAGAGGAGCTGTGGATTATTGTTATTAATTAATGCATCAGTGTTTCTTAGGGTCAAAAACACTAAACTCAAAGCTTAAAATGAAAGCGTTCAGTTAATTTAATAAAAGAGCTCATGTTCAATGTGAAAAGTGACAGTAGATATAGATTAGTTGCAATTTGGTGCTAAATATAAAATAAAAAATAACATTTTTTTAAACACCTTGAATTTCAGGGGGGGTGCGGGGCGCAGCGACCCTCCAAGAAAATGGTAGGGGAAACACTGGTATATGTGTACTCTCAGTATGTGTGTACTCTCAGTATGTGAGCTATATGTGTACTCTCAGTATGTGTGTACTCTCACTATGTGTGTACTCAGTATAAATACTCACGCTGCGGTACATGCGAGCGGGGTGTGGCAGCAGCAGCCTGTGGACGCTCTGATTGGTGGAGAGCAGGATGATGACGTTGTTGAGCGTCTCTGTGATGGAGACTCCGCCCGGCAACAGAGAGCAGTGACACAGCTTCAGTCTGACAGCATTGTTCAGCAGGTTGGTGTCCAGAGAGGTCTCCACCAGCTGCACACTGTCCCCTGAGGTGCTCCTACACACACACAGTCGTCATCATCATCATCATCATCATCATCATCAATATTAGTTATCATTGTCTCACCAGTGAATGAATCTGTTGCTGGTGACGGACAGCAGCTTCCCGCTCTCCTCATAATGGAACGCTCCCCCACTGTCCGGAAACTTCACTCCTCCGGGGAGAGCGCTCACACCTGCACACATTAACACACATTAACACACCTGCACACAGGTAACATAGGTATAACATGTTCCCAACGTTAGTATTGTTTATGTTGTGTTTATTCAGCTGATTTTCCTTCTACACCTGTAACATTTTCCCTGACACACACAGGATCTGATCACTGTTGATAACACTCAGATACCCCGATGTTAGCACAGAAGCTAACGGTATAGGATACTGTTGACAACACTCAGAGACCCGGATGTTAGCACAGAGGCTAACAGCGTGATAGCTGCCGTTGGCCTGCTCACAGTTTAATATAGAGTCTATAGAGTCTCTAACTCAGTGACGGAGCTTTAGTCAGTAACGGAGGACGGTGTGTTAGTGGTTCTGTTACCGGGGAGGCTGAGGCTGATCTCTCTGAAGCGGAGAAGAGTTTCCCTCTCGAACCCGCAGATCTCCGTGAAGCTGCGGAGCGCCATCTTTACTCTGACCTCACTGCTTTCAAACTCTTAAAGAGACAGACGCTGTATAGAGTGGCAAAGTAACGCCCATCTACTTCCGGTCCATGGGACCTTATTTCGGAAAAATGATACATTGAAGTCAATGAAGGCAAGGCAAGGCAAGTTTATTTATATAGCACCTTTCAACACAAGGCAATTCAAAGTGCTTTAGAAAAAATGAAAGAAATTAAGAATGGCATTTAAAATCAGTCTTTAAAAAGAAAAGATAATAAAATAAACATTAAAAGAAAAAATACATGGATAAAAGTTACAGTGCAGTCTAAGATATGAATAGTTCAATTAAAAGCAGCGACAAAAATAAAAGTCTTCAGCCTGGATTTAAAAGTAGTAAGAGTTGCAGCGGACCTGCAGGTTTCTGGGAGTTTGTTCCAGATATTTTGAGCATAATAACTGAACGCTGCTTTAACATGTTTAGTTCTGACTCTGGGGACAGAAAGCTGACCAGTCCCTGAAGACCTGAGAGATCTGGATGGTTCATCATTTAGCAGGAGGTCAGAAATGCATTTTGGTCCTAAACCATTCAGTGCTTTATAAACAGCAGCAGTATTTTGAAATCTATTCTTTGACACACAGGAAGCCAGTGTAAAGACTTCAGAACAGGAGTGATGTGATCCACTTTCTTAGTGTTAGTGAGGACTCGAGCAGCAGCGTTCTGAATCAGCTGCAGCTTTCTAATAGATTTTTTAGTGAGACCTGTGAAGACACCATTACAGTAGTTGAGTCTACTGAAGATAAAAGCATGGACAAGTTTTTCCAAATCCTGCTGTGACATCAGTCTTTTAATCCTAGGTATATTCTTTAGGTGATAGTAGGCTGATTTAGTAACTGTTTTAATGTGACTGTTGAAACTCAGGTCAGAGTCCATGACTACACCTAGATTTCTGGCTTTATCTGTTGTTTTGAACATTGCAGACTGAAGCTCAGCGCTGACTTTTATACGTTCTGCCTTGGCTCCAAAAACCATTACCTCAGTTTTATCTTTGTTTAATTGGAGAAAGTTCTGACACATCCAGTCATTGATTTGTTCAATGCACTTACTCAGTGTTTGAATTGGAGCATAGTCTCCTGGTGAAATTGTTACGTAAATGTGTGTGTCATCTGCATAGCTATGGTAACTTATTTTGTTGTTCTTCATTATCTGAGCCAGCGGTAGCATGTAGATGTTAAAGAGAAGAGGCCCCAATATGGAGCCTTGAGGTACCCCACATGTAATATTTGTCAACTCAGATGTGTAGTTACCTATAGAAACAAAGTTGTTTCTGTCCTTTAAGTAGGATTCAAACCAATGTAGAACTGTTTCCGAAAGTCCCACCCAATTTTCCAGTCGGTCTAGTAATATGTTGTGGTCAAGTGTCAAACGCAGCAATGAGATCTAATAATACTAACACTGAAGTTCTGCCACTGTCTGTGTTTAAGTGGATGTCATTGAAGACCTTTACTAGAGCAGTCTCAGTGCTGTGGTTTGGACGAAGTCCTGACCGGAACACATCGAAACAGTTATTTAAATGCAAGAAATTACTCAACTGTTGAAAAACTACTTTTTCAATGATTTTACCTAGAAATGGGAGTTTTGATATGGGCCTGTAATTGTTCATTACTGAAGCGTCTAGATTATGCTTTTTTAAGAGCGGTTTAATGACTGCAGTTTTCAGGGCCTGTGGAAAAACACCTGAGTGAAGAGAATTGTTTACTATATGAAGTAGATCTGAGGCCATGCAAGGAAAAACATTTTTGAAAAACCCTGTTGGAATAATATCAAGGCAGCAGGAGCAGGATTTCAGAAGTTGTATAATGTCCTCTAGGTTT
>NW_011359675.1:0-12790 GCF_000735185.1 Notothenia coriiceps
AAAGTTTCAGGAACAAAGATTCTCTCTCTTTTTGTCCTGATCCATTTCTATAAAAACCTGTCTGAAAATGAGCTGATCAGATTTTGGCCACTTTATGATGTCATAACGATGTTTTGTCTTGTGTAACCATTAGCCAATCAGCAAGCAAGGTAACCCCCCCTTATCACCTGAATCTCCTCACCATTGAGTTCTTTGTAACCAAATGTCTCTCAGAGGGGCGTGGGGAGGGGCTCCTTATTTTCATCTAAAGTAATAGACAGAGAATCAGCACTTTGGAAACAGGGCTGAAACAGAGGGGATTATGGGTAATGCTGCAATGATCTGTTTGGTGTTTCAGCCAATCAGAGAAAGGCTCTGTATATATCTGAGATCTGTGATATATTGATGACAAACTGTATAATAGGAGACCTTTAAATGCATTACAGGTGCAGGTCGCCCTAAATGAGCCAGCTCACATTTATTCGACAGTGTTTGGTGACGGACTGGTTAAACAGTAGGAGACATAGACTCTGCAGCAGCAGTCTCTAAACCCTCAGTCATCTCAGTCTACTACTCCCTCTCTCCCAGTCCCACCCTCCACTGCACCAACCTGTCCGTCCATCCGTCTGATTGACAGGTTATGAGCCAATCCCTGCATAAATGACTCCGACACACTAGGAATCTAGAGCAGCTGGCTTCGATCAATCTCACTTAAACTATTCTCCGTCGCCAGCGCGCTCTCTAATGCCGAGGCAGCAGAGAAGGCCGCTCCACAGTAATGTCATCAAATCTCTTCTGTGGGGACGGGGCGATCACTCTCCCGCAGAACGGAGGGGACGTGAAGGGGGGGATGGAGAGGAAAAGGTAATTGTGCTTTTTATTTTAGTGTTTGGATGGTGAAAGCAATCATGGACGAAGCGATACAGTAGGTACAGTGTCACACGTCAGTGAAAGCTCATAACGGCAGCTATGATTCTGTTAATAGGGGCGATAAAACCGAACAGACATAGCAATCTGTGTTTGGCCTGGCGGTGTGAAAGCCCTCAGGCGTGTGTCATAACAAACTCTGGAGAAGAATCACTCCCGGTGTGTGTGGACATGGCTTCCTTTGTTCCAGGTCTGCTGTCATGGGGGACGTAAAATGTAACCCACAATCCCTCAGTGGTGAACAAGTGAACTTTCATTATTGCCGATTCTGTCGAGCCACAAATAACTTCACACGAGAGACAGGATGATTGATACTCTTCATCATCTCCACCCCCCTCCCCAAGCCCTCTAATTTAATTCCAAATAACTGAGAAGCTGTGTCCCCCATACCAAGGAACTCACCAATGGAGCAACGCTATTGATCCTCCAAACCTCATGCATTTCTCTTTTTAGACCCAATGAAAAACAACAACATCGTTGCAATCGTCTCAAAAACAGATTTGTAGTGCGGCGCCTGAGCAGAGGAAGCATCACCCCAGATAAATGTGCTTAATTTCAGCCTCATTATAATGACTCTGACCCTCCCTTCACAGCAGCTTCACTTCACTGTCCTTTTCCGGAGGTATCTACCAGTCAGCATCCTTCCCTCCACTCCTGAATAGTCATCATTTTTGAAACCACAGAGGTACAATCGGCCCCGACCAGGAAGCCCCCGGACTCTGAACGAAGCACTTTTATGTAAAAAAAAGCAGCTACAGCCTCCTCGCGCTGTTTGCAGGAGAAACATTGATGGTTGCTTCACAGACCCCTCCAGTCTGTGTGCATTTTAGCAGGGCTTCAAATTTATCACATCAAAGACGCAGCAAATTGCTACATAATTAACTTTGGAGAAATTCTGCCAAGGCTGCACAAAAAAAAAAAGGTGAAGGAGGGGGGAAAGAAACACACTGTCTTAATTTCGCCACAAAATGAAGCCTTTATTGCACGGAATTATTCAAGGCGGTTTTGTTTCAGAGAACAAAAGTTTTAAAGACGAGACACAACATCTTTTCATGCACTGAATATCATGGAGTTTGAAGCGGCCAAAATCATATAGAAATAAAACAGATAATTAACTTAAAATAATACAGCCGCTGAGGCACTAGTTAGCGGATCTTACGCAGGGCAATGATCCAGGTCCAGACAAGATTCTCCATTTGTGCAGTTTATTCCGATAACAAAGTGGAACAGGTTTCCTATATCCCTTTCCCTTAAGCCTTTCCTATGGCTTTCCTTTTGCTGGCTTGAAACACCCTGGTAAAAAACCGTTTGCCTCCTAATGCTCTGGCTCCCACCACCCACCTGTCTCCAATACAACTACACCAGGTGCTCCAATCCAGGGTTTCAGAAAAAAGAAAAAGTTTGAGTGGATTGTCAAAGAAAAAAATGTCTACGCAAACGTTATTATTAATAATAATTTAAAAATATATATATTATAAACAAAATTAATAATTTTTTTTTATATATATATTTTTTTTTCCATTTTTATTTTGTAATAATCTCGCGACCCCCACTTTGGGAACCCCTGCTCTAATCACCCAGTGTCCAAAACATGCCTTCAAAATAAAAGCATAGAAACTACTTTAATTTATGAAGCTAACTAAGAATACATATAAATAAATGATAATAATAATAAATAGCAAGAAAATAAATGTTAAACTATTAAATAATATAAAGAGATATATATAGCTCCAACAGAGTTATTATTGTGTTCTTTCAGACGAGAGGAAAGAAAACATCCACGTTACGCAATCATTTGTTGTATTTGACTGTCTGTCTCAACAAGTTTTTAGATAATGCATCGTTTGCATATTCAAACATTACATTTCAGAAATCTTGACACATTTCTTTGTTCATTTTTCATCTTCTTAATGTACATATTTTGTTCTTATTACCTTACCTTTCCCTAACACTAGTGTCTCACCTTTAAGGCAAATCTATATACATTTATTATACATATTTTTAAATTAAATTGAACCTCCTATTGGGCATTTTACTTCCACTTGTTTGGATGAAAGTCTTTATTTAATTTGATCTTTTATTGTATATTTTAATTCTTGTGTTACTATAAATAATTGTATTTCAAAAACATTTTTTTTTCATTTCTCAAATAGACTCACCTCTAATGCCTTTTCATTTTCATTCCCTTTGTATTTGTAAATTGCAGAACAATGTGCACATTTTTATTTTAACGCCTCTGATTCACACTTTCTTATAAAAATGTTTTATGTATTTTTTATGTTATTGCATTTCTAAAACGGAGCAACAAAACCCAAATGTGATCCTGTATATTCTTCAGGGTTCTGTTTCCCCTCCTTTATGCGTGTAGACCACCTGATTTCATGAGATGACAGTTCCCACGATGCTTTGCTCAAACAGCTTAGCTCAGCAACCAGTGGAAAGCGTAGCGTCAAACACACACGCAGGAATAAAACATCTGGCTTATCCTCGGCTTCTTTATCTGTCCCATCGCATTCATACACACACACACACACACACACACACACACACACACACACACACACACACACACACACACACACACACACACACACATTCACCCGGCAATTTACACTTTGTCTCTGAGTTCCATCTCCCCTGACGTTACGGTACAAACTTAGTTTATGATGGAGCCGTATGTGATTTAATATTACCGGATGACATAATGCGTTTAACAATGCACCTGGGTGAGTATTATCAGTGAGGAATGGCTCATAAAGTGTCATCAGTCTGCGGTAGGGACGCACAAGTGTGAGATTAGCTGACGTCAGAGATGAGTAACTGACCTGATTAGACCACTTTGATAAACACTGAGCGGATTGTCTCTCACTCACCTCCTCTCTCACTCGTTAGCTGCCTGAATGGCACCGCATGAGAACATTTGCTTATATTTGAAATCATCCCCACCTTCACACAGATTGAATTAGTGCCAGCAGAAGAACAAAATGGCCTGATAGGAAGAACAGACGTGCAGCGTTTTCATGCAGTCCTTCTCAAACCATCCCATTCCTCACCTCTGTGTTTGTACATCCCACCATCTCTTAATGCCCCGAACATACTGTGGGATGAGGGCGAATGTAAATGAAAAATACATTATTCATTTTCCCACAAAGCCATCTAGTGCGGTAGATCTGCCGAATGCCTCATGCACACAGAGAGAAAGCACGCCTACACAATTTATTATCAGTTTTATTGATTTTCTCTCTTTTGGGTTGGGTGTCTGCAACTATATTGTAGCCATAATCTGTTTTTTCCGCTTCCAAAATAAGTTATGTGCGGTGAGTGTAGAGCCGGTGTTAGGCTGCCGATGTGTTTTTCTTTTTAAAAAGGATGCACTCGAATAACAATGAGGGAGGAATGACAAAGGTGAATTGTGGTAAAAGATGTGCTGTAGTGAGACAAAAGAGCATCTCCCATCTTAATGTGATTTATGACTCAGCTGGAGAATCACATGTAATGATTCAGCATGTTGATCAAAGGTTTGTACAGCAGCGCGGGATCCAGAAATATTGCAGTGAAACGGAGAACAGACAGCAACGCAGATCAATTATTCCACCGCTCCACATTGTGCATTCTGGCATTATACCTGCTACATCACAGCAAATCAGCCCCCGCCACAACATGCAAGAATAATATGCATTCAAGTCAGACACTCGCTCTTATTGTCTTAAAAGAAATGGAAAAGAAAAACATTTCAGTGCGTTTTCAAAGGCATCTCAAGGGGGGCTTTTTTCAGCCTCTCTGTCATATTTCAATGTCGCCGTGCAATTCATGGGAGAGGCCCACCAGGAAGACATGTAAATAATTAAGTAGAGACTTGGTCACAAGGTGTTGTATCTACAAAATGAGCAATTACTTTCCTGCTCCTGGGACGGGGGACGTTTATGGCGTCGGGTCAAAGGGGAAGACGAGCTCTGCAGGGCAAACCAGCTTCAAATCCCTCCATTACTGATCCATCATACAGCCTCATGTGAGACGGGGGACCTTTAGACACAGCTATAAGCATCCATAAGACTTCACAGGCAAGTCGCATCGAGCTAATGTTCTTCATCCAGCAACTGTTTCCTGGTGATGAACCTTAAACATCCTTGAACCCTGATGTCGAAAGATCTTTAATCCATCTTTTTCTAAAGGAGGACTGGTGAAGTGGAGTAATCCTTTTGACTTTGAAACCTCTCATTTGGCATTTAGGCAAACAACAGCTTGCTTTTTGCAATAAAAATGACGGGAGAGGGCGGAGCAAAGACAACCGAATGCTGCAGAAGACTTCTGGGCTACTCGTTTGCTAAATTAACTTGAACTGAAAACACAAGGTGAAAGGGACAACGCTATGTTAGCAACCTGTCAATCACACACACACACACACACACACACACACACACACACACACACACACACACACACACACACACACACACACACACACACACACACACACACACACAGCCCAAATCTGGCTGCAGCAAAGATAGGGGACCAGACAAGTGTAAACATAACAAAAAACAGGTTTATTTACAATAAAAAAATACTTTACAACTTAGCAAGCCTTAAACCAGGGGGGTCAAACTCAATTTCATCTCAGGCGACATTAGCATCATGGTTGAACTCAAAGGGCCGGTCTTATATGGTATACGGTGACATTTTGAAAAGAAAAGGCAAATTCTGAGAAAAAAGGAATATTTTGAGAAAAAAAGTCAAATTTGAGATGCATTGTGGGACATGTAGTTTATGGGCAACGTGCTTCTGTAAATCGGCATGTAACCGTATAATAAACATATTATATTCTTTGCAAGCTCTTGTGGGGCCACAGAAAATGAAGTCACGGGCCGGATTTCGCCCCCAGGCCTTGAGTTTGACACCCCTCCCTTAAACAAACGTGAGAGTGAGCCCCAAACCCCTAACCCTAATTAATCATCAATTTGACTCTAAATGGGACCATCATTTACTAAGTATTCATCAAACTGTACGGAGAAGACTAGAATCTAGAGATTGAGGACATACCGTCATTATTTAAGTGTTTTTTGAGGTATAAATCAAGGTTCATTTTCTCATAGACTTCTATACAATCAGATTTTAATCATTGGCTTCATTTCCGGTTGGATCTTCCTCCTCTCTTGTTTCTTTTTACCCCTCCTCTTATGTTGCCCCTCTCCACAGGTGATTACGGGTAAGAGCTGGGAAAGGTCACCAGTTTAACTCAGGTAAGAGTATTTGATGGAGAGGATTGACATTTAAATTACATGTGAAAGGAATGATGGTGAGTTTGATATAAGAGAAGGAAAGAAAATCCACTCAAAGTGCCGTCTCTATATCGCCAGAATTAGCCCAGAAAGCACAAAAATAACCTCTTTTCTGTGGGTTGGAGGTAGAAATGCGAACACTGCCATTACGCTACCTAAATATAAATCGGGAGAGAAGTAATCCAGACATATGGTGCCATTTAATCCGTCCTGTTAAAGCAAACCTTGTAAAATGTGGCATCTGTTTCTTTAATAGGCTTAAGGAGGAAAGACCTTGTCCCGACCGTATCCTCCCACCTCAGGTGTTTTGTGCATGTCAATGTGTCTGCAGAGCGCCAACGATCTGCTCCCGTAATCAGAAGCAAATCTTGTTTTCAATAATTAGCCGACAGACAAAAAGGAGAGAAACCTCATTTTCCTACGAGACTCTGCGCCGCTGCACGATCAATATAATGAATGTCTAATGGCAAGCGGGAAGACGTTAATGTGGAATTAAAAATATGTCAGCCCTTTCACGTGTTGAGGTTCCCTTTGAATCCATATGTGCTGTCAGGAAGCACGCCAATAAACGTGCACTGCAGAGACGTTACGATAAACTATTTAAAAGGGGTTTTATTAATGATCTGTCCTGTAAATATTGAGTCAATCGAACATCTCACATCGTGCAAAAGACAACCGCGAAATAAAACTCTGCTCAGTGTTTTATTTTCTGTGGCTCTTCTCTCTCTGTGACGCTGAGTGTAGATTAAAACCCACCTCTTAGCGTATTGACATCTTTTAGATTGTTGCTTTTATTGCTTTTAAATGGTCTATTGTTGTTACTTGTACTTGTGTTATGGTGTGTGAAGTGCTTGATAAATAAAGCTGTATTGTATTGTGTAGACAGATCATAAATGCTCATGAATCTTCGGGGATATGAGCTTCTGATTAATGCAGTCGTCTCGCAGCGAGGACTACATCGGGCCCGCGGTCGACAGCCAGAGAAAGCAGTTGTGATAAAGAAATGATTAAAGGTGGGAAAAGGTGAATATGATTTTGGGGATCTATCAGTAATTGGGCACATGAAAGATACTGGCAGGGGGCAGAAGCCGCTGCTGCTCTCCCTTATTAGGCTCTAATGTGAAAGTTAATGTATTTTAAGCCGCCGCCTGCAGGAGTTTTGTGGCCCGAACTCCTCTCAGGGACGGAGACACAGAGATGTTTGTAACGAACACCACTTCCTTTTCTCAGGTTTAATTCAGAGTATCAGCGAAGAGAGGCAAGGTCACCGGAAACAGATTGGAGTAAAGAACTGTGTAGCTTGAAGCACAAGCAAACACCTTTTTACTTTCTCATTGAGAGTGAGATGAAAACAGGTGGTTAGCATAGCTTAGCATAAAAGCTGGAAGCAGAGGCTGCACAGCAGCTCTGTGAAATAATTTGCCTTCCAGCATCCTCCTTTATTCTCACTAATATACACCTTGAATAGTTTCTTACAATCTGTCTGAAAAACTAAATTGTCAGTGCAACACATTTAGCTTGTTATTGTGTTGTTGAGGGGTTACATGTTGCTTTGTAACCACAAATGTTGTTTCCCGCTTCATAACGTTTCTTAACGTGCTGCTGCCTCATCTTTCTCTCCTACATTTTTAATTCAGAGCAACAGAGAGATAAAAGCCAAGGTCAAAGGAAACACACTGGGGTTAAAACCTCTTAAGCCCCACGGACCCGGTTCCGGGGCCGAAATCGCGTAATTTGCAGGAAACAACGTCTAAGGAACCTTAATATTTAATAAACTATGAATATTTTATATCCATATAACGGGAAAAAACTCATTTAACTGATCTTTTTCATTTTTTTTTTCAAAAAAAACTGAAATGAATTAGCCCAGAGCGAAAAATGCTAACCTATTACTGCACCGAAAATCACTCCTAGCTCCCTTATTACTTATCCTAGCTGCACATCCAACACATCGTTAATGATCGTAAAGACACAGAATCTAACGGTGCCCACCTCAACACTGAAAGTTACAAACTCGTGACGTTATCAACAAAAACGTACATCAAAACATGTGGCGCTACGTAGCCTACAACGCTAAAATGGCTTACCTTGGTTTTGTCTGGTCAAAACTGGTCTTCAATGGCATTAAAACGATAACAACGATGATGTAGTTAATCCATAGGTTAATATCCAATGTGGCTGTGTCCCCTTTGAAATGTTCTGATAATCTATAAGCAATAAAACTGCAATTCCGTTTTAAAATAGTAGAGCAGCAGAACATTTCAAAGGGGACACAGCCACATTGGATATTAACCTATGGATTNTTTAATGTCGTAGAACAAAACGTCAATTACCTCTTAAATTTGTGTCAACCACAGACCTTATTTCGAGCTATTTTCCAAAACCCTATGGAAAAAATGCATTGCTTTTTGAGGAAGGAACCGGAAGTGCCAAAAATGCTAACTTACTTCCGGGTTTTACGACGCGTCACTGCGGTTCTCTATGGACCTGTACCCGGAAGAATCAAATGACGATGACGTCATGATGACGTTTCACCAACGAGGCGTTTTGGGGAGGTATTTTCTGTTTTAGAGTTTTACTCGCTACAGGGTGTACTTTGAGGGTTTTGACTCTGCAGACCGTTTACATGCAGAAAAACCTTCATAACACACAAGGGGACGGGTAATAACTGGAAAAGCATGACATGTGGCCTTTAATGCAAATGTTTATCAAATTTGTGTCTGTGTTTTAACGTCAAATAATAGGGTCAAGAGAATGGTAAAGATGGCCTTTAACCTTTAACTTGCCTTGCCATTTGTACATAACTTTACATTAATTGATCTCGGCAATGTTTTTGGTTTCCTTTGGGAATACAAGCTCTGGTTTCCTGGTGAAAGTCCCGTGTTTCTTTGTACTTTCGCCAAAACACCACCTCCTTTACTCTTGTTTTCTACCCAATCTCATGCTACCTGGTTCTTTAATTAATATTCCAATAAGATGTTCGTTAAAAGTTGTTCATCAATCAATTTAACAAAAATGTCCGGATGTAACCGTGCCACAAACACTTAAGATGTAACAGCAACCAAACATCGAACACAAAATAAATCTCATGTCTGACACACATCTGTAGTTTGGGCAGTGTGTTATTCTGCATGTTCTGTTCCAGCAGGACTTATTTCAGTCAGTGAAGTTGAGAAAAAGTTATCTTCCTTGTCCTTTAATTAGAGATTGGTGCGGTGGTGAAACATTTGATTCAAATTCAACTTCCTGTCTTTTATTAGGAGCACAAAGAAAGTTGGAACACGAGGCAGATGGAAGTGGCTTATGTCTCCTCGGTAGCACACTGAGATGGAGCCAGGATGGCAGCCAACAACAAACACACACACACACACACACACATGCACACACACAGGATACACTCGCACACACACAAACAAAGTCGATATTTCACCCCTTGCATCTGCCAATTACCAACTAGATTCGTTTGTGGAGAAAACATACAGAAGTCTAAACTTAGCAGTGCGCCATACACACACTGTGAGTCAGTAGTGCAAAACACAACGGCAGAGGACCCCCCAGGTGAAATCCCAGAATATCAACTGCATGATTCAACTCTTTAGAGTCGTTAGGCTTCCTCTTTTTTCCCGTCTCTTTTGTAAACCGCCGGTGAAAAACCGTCACTCAGAAATCCTCCCTTTCTCAGTAGAAAATAATCCCCTCTATGGCGGTATTCATGGAGCGTGGATGATCGCAGGGTCCGTTGAGAAAACAGAGCCTGATTCTCATCTGGCAAACAGCTTGAGGGTGGCGTGGCCTCGAGGCGTTCCTCCGTCCCTCTGTCCGGGTTTGGAGACAATCTTTTGATCTGCGGGGGAAGGCTACCACATGCTAAGAGAAACTCACGCTACGCTAGGTTCCTTCATGCTGGACCAGAGGGAAATTTGATAAGCACAGAATTGTGAGTCTCCTCCGACCCTTATGTGCTCGCTATCCATATCAGAAAGTTCCCTGAGCCTTGTTTTTCTCCACCTTTAAGAATGCATTAGATAAAAGACCTTGTGGGCAGGAAACACTCTGCTACCTTTGTTCTTCCCCATCTGCAGAGAAACAGCTTCAAACTTTGCTTGTTGATATTACAGACCGCAATATCTTACCCCAGTCTGAAAATACATTTACAGGAACTAATCCGATCACGTTGGTACGTTTTATTGTTGTTTCCGTGAATGCAGAACCCATTAATTTCATTGTTTCTTCCACCAAGAGGATGTGTGGCTTTATTAAAAGGATTTTATGAAACTCAGCCGGGGAAGAGGGGCAATGCTGAAGCAGCTTATAAATATGTGGCTCGCTGTGATCTTACCACCGGTAGATGATCTGCTGAGGAGAGACGCTGACAGTGAATGCATCGTGCTGCAGAGAGAGAATAATGAGGAGCTAAAGGAGTGAGGAGGAAGAGGAGGAAGAGGAGGGGGGCTTGCAGACAAACAGCTTTCATTAATTCCATTTGTTTCTGTAAAAGGGTGATCGTCTGACCTTTGCAGGATCCAAGCCAGCTCCATCATTTTTACTCATTATGCAACAGCCGATAAGATCCGGGCTGGCACCTTTCTCCTCGGGGGGAACATTGCACAATAAATGAATGCTCTGAAACTTTGTAAACTAACTCTCTGTGTCTCCGTTTGTGAGGAGTGAAACACGGAGCGAAAAAGACGGAGAAGCTAAAAAGACTTGAGGGCATTTCAGGAACCCATAACAACTGCCATTAGCCTTAATACGCTCGTCTGAGTTTCAATTAAGGCGGAAAACAGCCCTGTTTGGTAAGAAGAAAGATTATGTTCAGCATTTACCTAAGCAACAATCCTGCTGCTTAAGGAAAGAAAGAAAGTCAGAGTAGTAGTATTTCTATTGTTTTTATTATATGGCTGTTTTTTATTTTGTAATTGTTACGTTTATTCTGATTTGTTTTGTGTTTGTATCTTTTATTTTAAATGTATTTATTTTAGGTTTTTGTGAGCTGAGCTGTGTGATTTTATATTTTATACATCTCTCTGTACAGCACTTTGGTCTGGAGGTTTTTAAGTGCTAAATAAAGTTGGATTGGATAGTACAATATATTTAGAGATGGATTCACGCATTGACAGGATACATATCTCTCCTTAAAGAGTTACCGTACATCCCTTTCAGGTCTGAATGCTGCAATGTCTCTTTAAAGACATTTATTTCCCAGCTCACTTCATTAATTCAAGCACGACAGTTAATTAGGCAATAGATTTTTTTATGAGAGACTTTCGTGCAGCTGCAGCATGATGCACAAATATTCTGCTATCACTGGTGAATTTTAATAAGGCGCCATGCAGATGTTATACAATTGGCAAACTGTAAGCTATGCAATGTTTACATATCCTTCATGTGGCTGATTAAATTATATCAGATCGTTCCCAGTAAAGTGTCATTGAGGCTAAAGGGTTAACACACCAATGAACAATAACATGCGAGTCATTGTGCTAGACTGAAAGAGAAACTTTAATAATTCAGTAGTAGGCTACAGTACAGATCAACACACTCTCACTCCATAAACGTCCTGGAGCGACGTTTGGTCAGGGTCCCGTGGCGTGCAGTTGTGACGCTCCTAGGCTCCTTCAGCTTCATAAAGGGACGCAAATAGCTTTCAACTGATTGCAATGTATTCCCATCTGCTGCGGGATTTGACGCTCATGGAAGCACGGCATTCGTTTGTGTCGGCTGCCCTTAAAGGCAATGTGAGCGTCCATTCCCATTGGATAACGGAGAATTGTACACCCGGAAGTAAGTATTCCCCTTACTGTCGATTGATTTTACAGTGATATCTGCACTACTCAATATATTTCCGTCGTAAACTAAACCAGAAACAGCAGTATATTTTATTTTGTTAACACTGTAAACTTGACAGCTTTTTAACCCAAACCACCTACTGGTTAAAGCACGTTATTACACGTTTAGAGTAATGCAATTCAGGTAGATTGTGTTGCTTTTTAATGACTGTTTAAAATGCCTTTTTCTTAATGTCTTTTTATTATTAACTACTTGTTACTTGTTGCTAGGGACGCTGCTATCGATATTGTGTTTCGCAACATGTTCTCTATCTATGGCACGTCTCTACTGGGAGTTGTAGTTTTAAAAGACGTTTTCGTATTTCCCATTATAAGAAGTTGCCAGTATACTGTGTACATCCCTGGAGGTTTAGGGGATAGGAAACACTCAAATTTAAAACTTATAATTAATAAATGGGTGAAAATTGCTTGTGCCCATAATGGGCAGCATTAATATATATACCCACATGCCAGCTAAGGTCAGAAGAGCTTTATTTAACAGCTGGTCTTATGTCTGTGACCCCTCCTGTTGTTAATTGATAACATTACATTACATTACATCACATTACATTAATTGATAAGCCTGAAACATGCACTTGTCAAGGTTCAGAGGCAAATTTTGCAAATATGGCAGTAGCCATCGATCATCTTAAGATAAGATATACTTTATTGATCCCAAGTTGGAAACATTTGAGTTACATCAGCATGTGTAACAGTTGTAAATATGCAGTGGTGTTTATTTGTAAATCATTTAGTATAATCACACAAATTCTGTGT
>NW_011359675.1:15183-19587 GCF_000735185.1 Notothenia coriiceps
AGTTGTACATTTGTGTTGTATTTGTGTTGTACAGGAGAAGATTGAAGTACAGAGAGATGTAGGTTGTACAAGGGAGAAGAATTTTGTTGTTAGATGTACACCATTTGTAGGAAGAAGTACAGAGAAGATGTAGTGGTACACAGGGGTAGAAAAAGTTGTTTGTAGTTGTACAAGGGGGAGAAGAGGTACGAGAAGATGTGTTGTACACTTTTGTGTTGTGTAAGTTTTTTTGTTAGAAGATGTAGTTTGTACACGAGGGGAGAAGAGGTACAGGAGAAGATGTAGTTGTTACACAGAAGAGAAGGAGTACAGATGTAGGTGTAGTTGTCTGGTGTATTTTGAGTATGTGTAGTGTGTGGTACAGAGAAGATATAGGTTTTTTATGTGTATTGTACAGAAAGATGTAGTTGTACACCATGTGTGTATATTGTTAGTATAGAGAAGATGTATTTGTATCTAGGAGTTGTGTGTGTAAGATGTAGTTGTACATTGTGTGACACTTTCTGTGTTTCTAGAAGAAGAGAGAGAAAAACTAGGTAAGAAGATATTTTTAATTTTACTAGTCTACAACCAGTGAAATACTACAGTATTGGCTTACAAAACAGACACCATTGTAATCGGTTGAGTCGTTGGTTGGTGGTGAGTGTCTTCCGAGAATGTTTCATTGTTTTTGTGATTCCTTTGTCCCGTGATCTTGTCTCTCCTATACCTCTTCTATTATCGACGTTACTAGACAACCACAAGTCGTTAGTCTCTGTCCGAAGACTATATGACATTAGACTCTGGAACATATATAACTACTGTTTGCTCTGTATCCCTGGAAAAATTCTAATCAAAACTCAACACATTGTCTGGAGCCTACACTCCCAATCACTAAAGGCTTCAAACTCAATCGCACCGCTTCTGGGGCAACACACCTTCAACTGCCGCCTATCCCCTGTGTGGAGGGGACACATGTTGATGTAGAAGAGACATGAAGAAGAGGGGACACTTGTTGATGTAGAAGAGACATGAAGAAGAGGGGACACATGATAGGTAACCCTTAAACACCAACGCTTTAAGACTCTTTACTGCTTCAGCATGTTGAGCTATGCATGTTGTTGATTGTCTGTTTTTATACAGTACTGTGAATACAACGTGTTATCATTAGTGTTATTGGTGAAAGAAGAGCACTGATTTTTACACATTAAAGTCTCTTTTATGCCTTTTTGTGTCTGCAGGGATGAAGTGATGTCACTTGAGGTAATTTGTGCTGGAGTTGAAGACAGCGAGTGAAAAAATAAATACATCTGTGAGTGTGAAGTTAAAAAGGAGTGAGCTTAACAGATCGTTGCTGCAAAAAAGCTTCACACATCCAATTATTGGGGTGAATTGTTGGTGGTCAAGTTGCATTGTGGGTAATGTAGGCTCCTGGATTTGACTAGCAAGAAAAAAGCATGATATTTAATGAAATATCTATGACTCTATGCAATGATTTTGACCCTTTTTATTCACTTTTGCACAGTGCATGACATCCCCTTTTTCATCTCAGTTCCACCCACGTCAGACCAGAGATAAAAACAGAGCAAAAACTACAGAAATCTGGTGTGATAACTCACCAAAACTGTTTTGCAGAACAACCTTATTACTCATAATGACAAACAGGACCTCCAAGTGTTGGTGATTTACACGAGCTCGTGGTGAGAGAGACTTCCCCTCCGTCCACTTGCATTAAACCAATTTACCCACTTACTACTAGAGAGGCTGCAGTTTTTCTAGAACAGCGTTTGATATTGTCAAAATATAAAACAGTTGTGTGGTTATTTCCCGATCAGATAAACAAACAGAAAGAAATGGGTAAGGTCAGGGTTTGAGTTAGAATCTGTCTAATTAATTAGAAAACGTGCAACGACTGAGCCTGAAAAACATGTTATTTACTAAAAGATATCTGCATTTACACTCGGATAATAACCCTGGTATATTTACTTTTCCACACATTGATATTCACCTTGAGCAATGGAAGGAGAGGACGAGTCAGAGATCAACCCTCTGTTGACCAGAGTGAAATGTATGCAGGAGACATGGAGTGTTTGGAGGCCTGAGACTTTCTCTTTTCCTCCTATGTAAGAAGCCTCCTGCTGACGGCTCTCTCCACAAACACAGGTGGAAATATACCATGTTTATGTCTTGACGTGGGCAGTCGGAGGTTGGAGGCACATCATTACCAACCTCTGAGGATTCAGGGTACCAAGGTGTGGAAAGAACACAACCTCCTGCAGTTTGGCTGCACCTGAGCACTTTTAATTGCAATGATTTCACCTGTTGGTCTATTGATATGAAAGTGTATCAGTGGCTTTGTCTCAATTGGAGAGTTATCTTAGTACACATCCATGCAGCAGACTGGGAACAAAGTGCACTTGCTTGAGTGTTGCGTGAATATCGATAAAGGTAGTGTTGTCTCAAATTGAAAACACAGCTTTTGTGCATTTTCACAAAATGTCTCCTCAAGTTTCTGCGACTTTTTCGTCTTCTTTTTAAAGGCCAATTGCAACCAGACAGAGCATTACCGCCAACATTTGACCTTTTTTTGTTGCCCGACAGAATTTATTTAGCTTGTTTGCTCACTTGACAATGGTATTAATCATTATTCACTGTTATTTGGAGCAACATCAACCACATGGCTTCTTCAAAGGCTATTTCATAAGTTTGGTGGACCTTCCACTTCTGCTAAATATGGTGAAAAGTAACCAGCGTTCCTCACTTTTTAATTGTTATGAAAACACAATCTAGACCCTCCAGAAAAATGCGGGCTAAAATCCTTGTTTATGCGATTGAACATGCAGGGTTTTTATGTGATTTTATGCGGTGAAATTGCGGGAAGTTGCAAAATATGTGGAAAGTTGCGAAATATGCTAAATATATTTTTTTAAATATTGTGCTGTCTTATTTATTTTCTCTCACACACAGCCTGCCACTAACGTTAAACCCCATTACTATTCAATTAAACACACACACACACTTCTCCGCCTCATTCTGTTTTCATTTACTCGTTCGTTATCTGACCAGCTTCAATCTTGTAGGCTACTCATTTCGTTTCTTGTAGCCCTCGAAAGGGTTTTGGAGGTTGATGCCTCGGTGAACGTGCGTTGTTTGGCTTTCTTGTCCGCAGCAGCAGAAAGCATTTTCGAATGTTTGAATGAATGAAAGTGGGTCGTCACCGTCGATTTTCTCTAAGACTTATGCTCCAACACACAGTTGCACGGGGTGCAGAATAGTTTCCCCCTACTTTCGTGAAAGACATCGGGGTACTGCTTTGCCCGGTCTTTAGCAGAAATGTTCGTCGTGTGAGTTCCACACGTTCACTCTACGGTGTTGTTTACCTTCTGTGATGCGCGAGCTGATGACGTCGCGTCTTCATCATCACTACTTTCCGTCAAGACGAGTTAACTTTTTTTTTCCTCAACTTTCTGTGGAAAAATGCGGGGATTATGCGAACTTTTGATAAATATGTGGACTTTTAAAAATCTGCGCCATTTTGCTGATTATGCAGTAAATTCTGCGATCGCAGAATCGCGTTTTTCTGGAGGGTCTAACAATCAAAAAACACAGTGCAGGTACGAAAGTCTGCCATTTGAGACCCAGCTAACTTGTAAATACATGTCAAAGTGACAGGAAATCCTTGACTTTGTGGGGAACACTCTTCTTTTGACAAGAGATAACATTTTGCTTAAAGGTCCATCGTATTATTGTTTGTAGTGATCAAAGAGAAAAGTCATTTTGGTCAAAGTAGGACTTCTCTAAATCCTAATGAGGCACTGACTGTCACAGATTTGACTTAGTAATAGTATGTCAGGGAGGAAGTGGGGCAGTGATCACTAAAAGAAACCTATTAGATAAATAAAGATTGCTGATACAACCCTTTTATCCACGGGGAGTATTGGGAGTGAAAGCATTTATTGAATTTAACACCAAGCAGCCAAAATAGGGTTTAAGGCTGCGAGGGGCATTTATAGCTCTGATAAATATCACCCAGTGATTGACGGCTACAGTTTTGGCGCTTATAGAGGATTTTAAATATAGAAATAGTTGGCTGACTGTTGTTATGGCGTGGTTTCATCTGGCAAATATGGTGCATACTGAAGAAAGACTGAAATATGGCCCTTTACATCTTTTGGAAATGTTGCAAACAGTTTCTTATTCGGTCCAAATGGCACAGAGTTTGGCCGGCACGTTCAAAATACTTTCCAAGACACTATCGTCATGTTTGGTGCTGATTTGCAGAAATGAGCTCATTTTAAAAACAACACTCGAGACCTAAATTGGCAAAATGGTATACATATGACTGAGGTGTTTGTCCTCTTTCTGCAGCTTGACTGAATACTTTCACCTGCAATAAAGATACTTTTATTTAAGTTGTACATGTTT
>NW_011359676.1:0-1645 GCF_000735185.1 Notothenia coriiceps
GCGTCGGGCCGAACCACGCCCCTTAGCTGTGATATAATGAGCATATACCACGGCCTGTCGTGAGCTATTGCTTAATTATATCCCTGTTGACGAGATAAGAAAATCCAAATATGCAACTTTACCTAGAATACATTAATTCTGGCGATATCAGTACCAGGTTTTGCCAAAAACACAACTTTTCTACACTATTTGTTTGCATTTTTTCTTGCAGAATGAATAATGCAAATAATCATTGTTGTTAAAACACCTGCATAATATTTTTTTACTTAAAGTTCATCTAATTTTGACAAACACAAAACGGTCAGGAGACGTTTAAGTTCACACTCAATGGTCCACAGATTGAGACACCTTATTCAAAATGCTCTATTCAGTCAGAGACATGTTAAGCATAGCCGTTTTCCCTGTTGGCACCTTATGGAGGCACTGAAAATACAATAAAAAAAATTCCCTCAACCTCGCCTCGATGTCTCATACATCTTCAGTCATGCGGAAGGCCGTCCGTCAGTTTTACTGCACATCGGCTTCCTCTCAACGCAGCATCGATGAATGATGGCCCTAAGTGCAACTAGATAACTACGGCAGGGGATGATAAAAATGTGAAAACACACATCGTAGACAGGAAATTGGCCATTTTGGAGCAATTGACAAAGAGGAGCTGAAGTGATGGCACTTCCTGTAATGCTCATCCCTTCAAAAGCGGAGATGTCTGGACGTCCACTGGGAGATAGCTACAGTCCACTGGACATATTACTGCAGTACACTAACATAATAGATCTCATATAAAACGTGTTTTTTAGCTTTTTCTTCTATTTTAGCTATCATAGAGTGAAACCTAAAGTCATGAAAAAAGTCCCAGTCAATATCCTGTTGCAGGGATGAACATTCAACACACATGGGCGAGTCAGTGGAAACAAGCTAGGTTTGCTTAAAGGTCCCCTATTATAATTGTTTTCATTAATATATTATAGGTCTCAGATACAAACATGTCTCTGAAGTGTTTGGCTCCAAACAGATCATTGCAGCATCCCATAATCCCCTCTGTTTCAGCCCTGTTTCAAAAGTGCTGATTCTCTGTCTGTTACTTTAGATGAAAATAAGGAGCCCCTCCCCACGCCCCTCTGAGAGATATTTGCTTAAAAAGAACTCAATGGTGCTCTAAGAGGAGATTCAGGCGATAAGGGGGGGGGGTTACCTTGGTTGGTGATTGGCTAATGGTTACACAAGCCAAACAATCGTTATGACATCATAAAGTGGCCAAAATCTGATCAGCTCATTTTCAGACAGGTTTATATATAAATGGATTAGGACAAAAAGTGAGAGAATCTTTTTTCCTGAAACTTTCAGAGTCTCTTTACACAGAGGGGACACATGTTGATGTAGAAGAGACATTGATTTTGCATAATAGGTGACCTTTAACCTCTTTATATCCATAGTTGTGGAAAATGTTTGGAAGCATCGTGGTAATGACAGCTTGTATTTGTCATTTCACTCTTTTTATTGTTACAGGTGGACACAGTAAAACTAAGACTGCATGTGTAACCCACACTAGAATTAGGAGTAGTATCCAGGGGGCAAATTACGTACGTTGTCATGTCGGGGACTTTTGTGAACATATATCAACACATCATACATTTTGTATACAAAA
>NW_011359677.1:0-5467 GCF_000735185.1 Notothenia coriiceps
CCCCCTCCCTGTGAGCCCAGTGGCCGTCTGCGAGACAGCGAGACACAGCGAAACCCAGCCCGAACACACACACACACCCGCAGCCTGGCTGGGAGTTTGTGTGTGTGAGGAAGTCCGCGGATTGGTCAATTTAGACCAATCCACGGACTTAACGTAACGGCTCCGCGGACGTAACGTAACGGCTCCATGGACCAATGGGTCCATTTGGGTACGGGCACGTCACTGGAAGGAAAAGAGAAATCTCCAATGAGGCGTTCTGGGGCAGCATAGACAGGTCTTCTCTGTGTTAGAGTTTTACTCGCTACAGGGTGTACTTTGAGGGTTTGTGACTCTGCAGACCGTTGACATGCAGAAAAACCTTCATATCACACAAGGGGACGGGTAATAACCGGAAAAGCATGACATGGGACCTTTCAGATGAACACATCTGTGTGGCTCATTGATGTATTTTAATGGGGCTTAAGGCAATATTAGAGCTCAATGGCACAGAGGACAAATTGAAACATCTTTGTTATAAACCTGACCCCGTGACCTCTGCCATGTGTCATCCTCCCTCTCTGACTCTCATCACTGGTTAGTAATGAATAAAGCATGTCAGGGTCTCTTCATAAATAAACAAAGTGACACATGGGAGGCAACATGTTTCCGTGAGTCACGCTGAGATAGACCCCGCCGGGCAGATTCATTAGAGATGCTACACACACACGCCGTCTGTTCTCTGACCACACACACTCTCCAGGTCTTAGGTGTTCTCTTGGTACGCAGATCCAGTAACGTTATTACGCCTCAGTCCATTTCTGCATTTCCTCCCAATATGTTTGGGTTAATCTCAGTGGGTGGCTGCTGTCCTGTCTCCCTTTTGTCTCCCCCTTAGCCTCTCATTAGATTTAAAAACCCTAATGAAAAACAAACTTCTTCTCCAGACACCATCTTCTCCTTCTTTTCTTCTTCCTCTGTCTCTTCTTCACCCTCATGTTGTCTCCCTCCTTATTTATTTCCGCCACTTGGGGAAAAAAGAGACGCAAAACAAAATAGAAAGTCTGCAGCACCTGCTCTTACAAAATGGCTGCAGGAAAAACAAGTCATTTTGAAAGGTGACAAGGAAAACAGTTGCATTCGAGAAAGAGTGGAGACATCTGTTCAGACACTTTCAGCATGAATGGAAATTATAACCTCTTAGCAAAAACCCTTTTCTCCCTCCTTTCATTTCTCTCTATAATCAAGCTGTGTCTCTTCCTCCTTTTGCATCTTCTTCCTCCCCCTCGTCTTCTCCTTCTCTTCCTCCTCCTCTCACTTCATCTCTTTCCAGTCTCTTCGTGGCAATGAATACCGAATCAGCGGGAGACAGACGGTGCGTGGGGTCTCCCCGGAGGAGGGATGAAAACACTCTCAAAGTGCACACAAGCCCGCCGACATATGCCCGAACATGAAAAACCCTCTGTCTCCGACCACACACACACACACACACACACACACACACACACACACACACACACACACACACACACACACACACACACACACACACACACACACACACACACGCTGATACACTCTGACAGTGTAATTTTCCTTATCGGTAATCTGCAGACATTCAAATAGCTTCTTCAACATTAGTGAAGCTGCCGGGAGGCTCAGAGGAACAGATTAATGGAAAAATCACACACATGTTGGAGAACACACACACACACACACACGCACGCACGCACGCACACACGCACACACACACACACACACACACACACACACGTAGGGACAGTAGGGACACACAGGGAGTTTGTTTTGATTCTTTGTCCACTTTCATCTTTTTCTCTCGTTGCTTCATGGTAGGCATCTTTTTTCTCCATCTGTGGCTTCGCTTTGAGTTTGATTAACTTTATCTGAACTCCATATGTGTTGGTGTGTAATCTGCTTGGCCCCATGCCACCAGATTACACGTTTACACTTGGCAAAGATGTGCAAATTGCATAACAATTGCAAAAGCTGTACAAGCACGCACTGTTCTCACAGATATGGGTTATGGCACTTTCCTTTTTATCCCTGTGAGGACAGTTCGTCCCTTTTTAGGGTTCAAAAAGTTAATTACAGACTCAGATCACAATTATTACTTTGCCAGGTTAGTCTAATACTTTTTGAAAAGCTACAGAATCTTGTGGGTGGATTGCTTTGTGCTTTCAAGATTGATAATAATCTTTATATTCAAATCAAGAAATGCTGTCCAGCTATGCGTTGAATTTTGAAGAAACTCAGCAGCCCTTTAAACGTAACGCTTTGAGTGAAACTTCCCGCTGATAACATTTGTAATGTTTGGATTCAGAGCTTGATAAAGAGCACATGAATGCACCGTTAATTTGGATCTGAGCTGCTGACCGGTTTTATTTCTAGAAGAGGTACATGTCCTACGTGACCTTGAGATCAACTGAAGGACTCTCTACCAGGCAACACGTCCTTTTATGGATCCAGATGTCATTGAAATGTCATTTTTGTAATTTAAAGTTTGGGCTCAAATGATGGCTATGTCAGTATTGGACGGACACTTTATTGTTAATGTGTCTTGAGAGAGGTCCTTGTGAATAAATCAATGCAGAGAGGGTGAGCGAATGCAGGTATTGACTTTTCTCGTTGGTACTGGATGTACAGGGCAATTGATTCTCTGCACAGCAAAGGAGATAAAGATTGCTGGGACGTTGCTCTCCGAATGCAAGTCTATAGATTAATGGTATTTGTGTCCCTATGGGGATAAACTGGGTTATTCTGCGGTTTGCCCGCTATGTGGAACTGCCTTCAAAGCACGGCACTTAGGTAACAATGGTAATCACTAGGGATGCTCCGGTCGATCGGGAGAGCCGGTCAGATGACGCAAAATACATGAGACTTTTTTCAAAACAAGCTCGCCAAAATCCCTTCACCAGTCATATCATCCAAAGTTAATGTAAACTTGAACAATGTACTTCATTTGAATGTAGTAATGATGTTCTTTGTTGTTTGTGGAATCATTTATTGAAAAATGAATCCGGACTTTTCGATCCGTTACGATTATAAACTGAAGCATTATAAAAAATAAGCCCCATTAACTGAGTTTTAAACATTCACCGTCTAACGGAAACTCTGCTACACAATTCACAATACTACACTTTAAATGGAAGGTCCCCATAGCCCCCACCCACCCTATCGGCCGATTCTGATTCCGGTGATCGGCCCCAAAAACCCTGATCGGAGCATCCCTAGTCATCGCTATGCATGCTAACGGTAATTTGACATCATTGTCAATGTGAGCATATAGTTAGCATTTAGCTTACATCAGCTCATTAGTCAGTCAGTCAGTTTCTGGTACGGACAATACCGTCATGCTCTACTAGTTGACCTACACTGGAAACAACAGAGCTGTCTGTAGTAATTACAGAATTGCTTATATTCTCCAGTCTGTATGCAAAATCCGGTTTTAATTAAATCCCCATGCACGGCAATCCATCACACTGTGCTTGTCGTTTAAAGTCCTCAGAAAATAGTGTTTTTGTACATTCTGCTTATCATCCAGATGTATTCATTTGAGGTATGATTGATTCACCAAGGGAACACGAATCTAAACAGACAGTTATTCCTCTGAAAATGTCCTAAATAACTGGAGTATAATTAGCTCTAAAATGCAAAGTTTGATCCTCTTTCTGTGCCAGCATGCGTTTTAGCCGATGGCAGATTGCCACTTCATTACTCATACAAAACTCTTCAAATGGTTTTGATTCAAGTTGACTCGATCAATGTGGACCTTCGGATGCAGCGAGCAAAGAGAAGTTGTTTATGTGCGGATGAAATCGAGTGAGACAAGTCTTGGCATGTCCAGGCACAGAAACGTAGGAGTCTGCCTGACTTATCAGAATAAATCGAAGATGTGGTGGAGTGCACATATTTCTTCCCAAAGAAAAATGCACCAGAGGAGTAGCATAGCAGCTCTCTGAAATGAAACTGTGATATGGGGCTATTGCTGAGGCTGTGCTGATAAGATGAGAGAGGGACGCGTCAGCACATAAAAAAACACATTTCATGAATACCTTGAAATAAGAAACCGCCTTTTATGTGTTTTATTGATGGCTAGTTTCGGAAAATACGAACCACGGCTCCGAGCAAAGCTGTTTTCTTGCAATAGGAAAGCGTAGAAAGTGATACAGAGAGATCCGCGATAAATAAGAGAGGAAGGCGGAGAAATTACGAGGCAGCTTTTAGGTGGAGGGAGATATGGGACCTTTCAGGACGATTGGGAAGTAAAAAAAGACCAAGCAGAAGAAGAGCGGGCCTCAAGAAGATTCAAGAACGGCCCAGAGATTAATGGCAGAAAAGTGGCGTTTCAGATATTAAAACTAGAGCGAGAGGTGCGATCGTTCAAAGAGTAAGACTTCCAAATAACAAAGGAAGTCAGTGATGGAAGACTTGGGTGCAGGAAGTGATGTTTTTTACAGCCTGTAGTCGTACCCAATCTCTACCCAAAGTATTACAAGAAGATGCCAGTAGATAAGATGCGCCATTTCCACGAGTTCGCATCTTTATCTCTATTTCCTGTCAGACCTTTAGGTGGTTTCCTCAAAAACTAAAAAAAGACTACTTTGAAGCGGAAACAAAATAAAAAGTTGACTTAATGAGCTAGGGTTAGGGTTAGGGTTAGGGTTAGGGTTAGGGTTAGGTTGTGGAAGAGCGTAGGGCTCCCTGCGTGGTGCACTGGCTCTCGGTCAATAGGCGTTTAAAAAAACATTAAAAACCTCCATAAACATAGCCCTATTAAGAACTTGTAAAACCCCTTTTAAAAGCATTATAAAAGCTCTGTGAGGACAAGACCCTTTTAAAAGACTGGTTAAAAAGTGCAGGACGGGGATGGACCACGGAACTACGGCAGAGTATGTTAAAAAGCAGATCTCCCCAACCCAGGATCTCTGGAGGGGGGCGGGGGCGTGTGTGTGTGTGTGTGTGTGTGTGTGTGTGTGTGTGTGTGTGTGTGTGTGTGTGTGTGTGTGTGTGTGTGTGTGTGTGTGTGTGTAACCCTAATGGGGGAGTAATTGTGGGAGTACAATTAAATGTTGATCAATATATCTAACTCCATGACAGAAGACATAAACTCTTTGCGACATATTAAATGTTGATGAATATAGGGTTAGGGTTAGGGTTGTTAAAACAAGCGTAATAATGTTTGTGAAAGATTCTTTGACAGCAGGCATGTGGGATGTTCGAACTTCTCCAACTGACCAAAATCCATCAATCTGCTAGACTGTTGATCATTCGGCTAATTAATGTGGCGCTTCCCGTTCAAAGAGATCAACCAACAATGGCAGACATTGGTTCTGTCCCACATAGGGCTGCTCAATTAATCGTATTTTAATCGCGATTACGATTATGGCTTGCAAAGATTACGAAAACAACGTAATCGAAATAAAACGATTATTTTTTTATTATTATTATTACTTTTTTTTTTTTTTTTTTT
>NW_011359677.1:5544-14508 GCF_000735185.1 Notothenia coriiceps
ATGAATAATCGCATTTAATAATCGCAATTCCAATTATTGACCCAAATAATCGGGATTATGATTTTTGCCATAACCGAGCAGCCCTAGTCCCACAGCCAAACAACGAGCATGCTAGTGTCTGTTAGCCAGTTCTGATTGGCAAAGGCTGTCTCCTTTGATCAAAGCCAGCATACAAAGACATTTCTGGACCCTTTTGTGGTTTTAAGGCGTTTGTTTGAAGCTTTGTTTTCAAGTTATTCTGCATTCGTGTGCATGTTTGAGCCACTGAATCAATACATGACTTTATTGGCTGGTTTGGACCACCCTTTTTCCTCACTCTCTTGCATTTGAATCACTCTCTGCCTGCTGCTGTCTTCCTCATTTCATTTTCTCTCACTTGCACACACAGTCCCACGTGTAGTACGCTTCAATGCCCTCTCTTCTGTCATCGACCGGTTCACACAGGCACTTCATATCTATGCATGTCAATGATTGGATGCAATTTGAGGCACACGAACAATCGCACAGACTGAGGCGGGTTAAAAGGGTGGAACGAGGGGCTGGGAGAATATTATCTGCATTGGTCAAGGCTCTGGCAGCCTGGCACACACACACACACACACACACACACACACACACACACACACACACACACACACACACACACACACACACACACACACACACACACACACACACACACACACACACACACAGATGCTGGTTTGAAAGGGTGTAGCAGGCAGTACCGACAGAGAATATTATCTGCTGTGGTCAGGGCCCGGCAGCTTGACATGCAGAGATTTACACAGGCTCACACACACGCTCAGACACACGGCGTCTCGCCAGTAATGCAATGTGTTTTCTCATCAGGACCCCGTCAGTGGAGGCAATTACACGGGTCGTCCTGGTTTTTAATGGAGAAATAATGGACTAGGTAGAGACAGAGAGCGACAGTGAAGAGGGAGGACGGATAGAAGGTGGAGATAGAAGAAGGAATAATTGATTATTATGAAGAAGAGAGAGGCGATGGCGGGAGGAAAATAATAATGGGCTGTCAGGAAATGTCACGCTCGTGCCGATGCTAAAAGTCAAGTGTTTGAAGTCGTTTTGAGAAGTTTCTGAGGACGTTTTTTCTTCTTTTTGGTGGTTGCTGTGATTCTTGATTCAAGATACCAAAGAAAATGGTCATTTTATGTAGATAAATATATTGAAATGGCTATGGTAAGGCTTTGTTTCAGAGGGTCTGTACCAAACAAGGATCTTTTCTCTAGCCCCACTATACTTCATATATTTTCACTTTCTCTGTTATTGTACTTTTACATTTTAGAGATTGCACCATTGCAACTTTGATGAAAACTTCCATTTAAGTGCAGCCCTGCTATTAAACTCCATTAAAACTTTTTCCACTTAAAGCAGTAAGCTACAACCGGTGTTCAAGGGATAAGTTTTTTTGGTGAATTGATATTCATTGAATACGAGGAGTTCAGCCTCTCTGAAAGCCCTTGGAGGCCGGCCAGGCTCATTATGTATAATCCAATAAGATGAATAGGTTACCTGATGTCTTTATTGACCCGTACACGCAGTCACATCGTTTTTATCCTGGAAGCCAAGCTGATACACAAGATATTGAGTAAGGAAGGTAAAGTCTCTATTTATTTTGTCCTGACATGATCTGATCTTTTACATCTTCAGACGCGGCCAAAAAGGGTATCATATACTTGGAAAAATCACACACGCACGCACGCACGCACGCACGCACGCACGCACGCACGCACGCACGCACGCACGCACGCACGCACACGCACACACACACACACACACACACACACACACACTTGTTTGTTCCTGTATTGATTGGCTGTTTTCAGAAGAGACCAGGTCGCCAACACTTGAGAACCGTATCAATGTAATTGCTCTTATATACAGAAGAAGTGGCAGGGGGCCGCACTCAGCCANCCCCCCCCCCCTTCTGTAGATACCTTTAAGTGCTTCATTTTAATGTGTCTGTAAAACCAAATTGCTTTTGCTTAGTCGCCTTTTCCTTAAAGATGTTTAAATCATGACTTTCAGAGATTGCCTCTAACGGCTTAAAGCGATCAGCTAAATGGATTTGTGATCGGTGATTTAAACAGAATGAGTCAACACCTGATGTGTTGGAAGTTTAAATCATGACTAGGCATTTTGATGGAAATTAGGGGGATTTTCTTTCTATTATGCTAATTTATTTCTGCTACTACTCTACGGATGCTGTGTTGGCCTCCAATCAGGAAACACTGGTCGTTTAGGTTACCAGGGATGTCAGTATTGATTAAAGCAGAGAATCTTCCCCCTCTGTGTGTGTGTGTGTGTGTGTGTGTGTGTGTGTGTGTGTGTGTGTGTGTGTGTGTGGAGCTCCACGAGTTTGTCCATTTGGGTATGGGCACGTCACTGTACCCAGGAAGAAAAAGATAAATGTCCAACGAGGCGTTCTGGGGCAGCGTAGACAGGTCTTTTCTGTGTTAGAGTTTTACTCGCTACAGGGTGTACTTTGAGGGTTTGTGACTCCGTTTACATGCATAACAAGCTACATTACACACAAGGGGACGGGTAATAACCAGAAAAGCATGAAATGGGACCTTTTTAACATACTTTAAATAACATACCTAACTTCCACCACATACTGTATCTCACAAGTTTAAATGACAAAACTTGCCAACCTTACTTAACGTATGCAACAAACTCTACTTAGCCATGACATTTTACAAAGTCATTTTATTTCAATAAAAAACTTTAGCCTGGTATTTTAAATTGGCATTGCAATCCGACAGATGGGTTGTATTTATAACGTAGACAAAAATACAGTTTTGCTGTAAGGGAAGGGTTGTAATTAATGGCACATATGTAACATACTAAACGTACGTAGCTGGCTTAAGTAACGCAACCAATTTGAACCCAAAACAAGATAATTAACTGAACTGAAACAAAAGTGTTTGCCTAAATTCCGAACATTAGTTAAAACTGCCACTGAAATCCAAGAGAAAATCCCTTGAAACATAATCAAGTATGTATTTTATTTGAATGAGATTGTACTTTTTAGTAGAACAGATTGAAGGAACGTATTAAATATAAGAAGGAACGTCTCACACGGTACGTCAGAGAACATTTCTTACTCTTCTCTCTACTTGTTTTTTTAGCAGCAAGGTCACAAAGTTATTTATCTCCGCTCTCCTCCTCCTCCTCTCATTTCGTCTCATCCACTCCCTCCTGACGTGAATGGTGATGGGACACAATAAAACTTTACACGCCACTGCAGCCTTCAAGTGCGTCCTCAATGTGTGTGTGTGAGTGAGTGAGTGTGGATTGAAGGTGAAAGCTCCGGTAATGTCGCCACTGCTAGATTGGAGATTGTCAGGAGAGAGGGTTTTGGGTTCAAGCTAAATGTAATCTGAAAGCCTGAGTCATCACACTCAGGACATGCATGTGGAGTTAGTTCAAGCAAAGCCCAAGGGCGAGAGAAACAGGAGGAGGAATGAGAGTGGGACCATATTCACAGCTCACTTAAGATCAGTGTCTGATACTCAAAGGGCAACGCAGAGAAGTGATGGAAAAGATAGTTTGGCAGTGACTGAAAAGGTTGTAAAGATAACGCTGTGAGCTGGAAACATACGGTATGAAGATTTTAAACATGTAACCTTTCTATCTATGTCTATCTGAATACGTGGTTAACGTTGTGATATGGCGATACTTTACACACTGAAGAAAATAACGTAATGCTGTATGACAGGAGGAAGACCCTCATTGACATAAATGACTCTCCACATTGTGAGATTGGCGCATGTTTGACTGTTCTGTCATCTACACACCGGTACGTTTTCGAAATAGAGATATTTTGTTATGTTGAGGCATCAAAACGACTTGGTTTCATTTAGGAAAATATACTGTTTGTTAGAAAAACGTAACTTAAAGTGGACCTATCATGCTATATTTGAATAATATAGTGTAGGACCATACCTATATAAGGCATATTTATACTTTTTATTTTTCAAAATACCAAACAGATCATGCTTTTTAGCCATTCCTCATTTCGCTCAATTTAACACTGTCTTTGCATGGGCTGATTCTGTGAGAACAGCACCATCTACAGGCCTGAAATATGTACTACAGCGTCTCCAGCGCTTTCCAACGGCAATGTCCGTGGCTGTCTCCTCCTGATTGGTGGAGTTGGCCCAATAGCCGTAGCGCCACTTCTGTGACGTCATAAAAGTGTTCAAATCTGGATCAGTCTGTATCAGATCCGTTGCAGCCCCTTTTTAAGAGATTTGGGTATGGAGGAAAATAGANAGGGTTGTTTTCTGACACTTGGTGAGTTCCCTGGAACACCGGGGACACATATTCATGTAGAAAAGACGTACAAAAGTGCATTTTGCATGATAGGTCACCTTTAAATCCACGTTATTTCTTTGGTTTCACACAGGTCATGACGTCCAGACTCGTTTGTTAGAGAGCCTGTGTTTACTCGACCCATCCATACACACCGTCTTCCTCTGTAGACGGAGGATATCACTCTTGATTTGACGTTACCACACGTTCCCCTTTGCTACATATCCAATAGAGTTCAACAACTGTAGATACTGATCAAAAAGGAGCTGTTTGCACGGACTAGGTGACACTTTGTCTGTGAGGGATGGCTTGGTAACGCTACTCTGTATGAAGCAGACCTTCTCATATTGTTCTACTTTACGGTCCAAGAGGATGAATACGTTTGTAAAGTCTTCTCTACAGCTGGCCTGATTGTGAATCGCCTCCGCACCCGCCTCTCCCCTGAGTAGACATGCTCATATTCTTAAACAACAATGAGTAGGCTATTGAATAGCTGCATTGTGTGCATAGGCCCTGCTATAGGTTGTTGATCTCTGTTGTAATAGGGTTACGTTACCCTAACCCGTTATGTTGTTCGTGTTTGATCCCTCTTTCATTTAAAAACCAAGTTATGTTTTAAGCATGAAAGCTGTAGGCCTATCGCTGTCAACTGTTCAAACTGTGATCCCCAGTTCATTACATGATTTGACAAATTCAACTTGGTCTCTATACTTATTTGAACATGTATTTATTTAGTTTTTCAGTACAGTAGGATATGTACATTTCGGTTTGTTGGTTAACCGTTTTTTTGGGGGTCGAATATTCGAATGTACATTTGCTTTCAAATTCCCATCCTAGTGTAGAGTAGAATCAGTGAAGAAGTAGAAAGAACAAATCCCCCTACATTCTCCACCTGTTGAATTGTTTCACATTCCTTATTAAATTCTCCTTGGATTTGGCAGCTGCAACCTTGACTTGTCCATTATCAACGTAGCTAGAAAGAGGACGATGTAAGTCCTTCGAATGAACAAAGCCTCAAGGCATTGTTCATTGTTCTACAGCGTTTGAATGACTTCCAGCATTCCTCCAAGTGATGTTTATTGGGATGTACAAAGAAATTCAGTTCGGCCACATTTTGTTGGCTCGACTGCTTTCATTTCACTTTCCTGAAACAGCTGTATATCATCGATAACAGTGCACACAAATAGTTCTTCTGTGGCTTAGTATGTATGTGAACATGTCATTTTTCACACTAATGCTTTAATCCATGAACTTGATAAATAATTATATTGAAGTGTGTAAAGCTGAGGATTACTTATTGTGTGTAGGACAATTAGCCAAACTTAAACAATGCTGATGCTAATGTGTATATATAGATGGGACCAGAAGGAGGTCAGAAAGGCAGCTGCTCTGACAGGAGGAAGACCCTAATCAGCGTTGATGGATGCCTCGGAAACTCCGTAATGAATGTTTTTATTACTCAGTGGTAACTCTCGGTGGCTGCAGACATGTTGTAGTAATTGAATTTGATGGTATTGTGTGTGTGTGTGTGTGTGTGTGTGTGTGTGTGTGTGTGTGTGTGTGTGTGTGTGTGTGTGTGTGTGTGTGTGTGTGTGCGTGTGTGCGTGCGAGAGAGAGAGAGGCAGCAATTTTTCCCCGTTCATGTTCACACCCATGAATCATTTGCATTCTTTAATTGCATTTGCAGTTTATCTATCCGTGGTGTGTGTGTGTGTGTGTGTGTGTGTGTGTGTGTGTGTGTGTGTGTGTGTGTGTGTGTGTGTGTGTGTGTGTGGGAGTATTTGTGTGTGTGTCTGTGTGTGGGAGTATTTGTGTGTGAATCACTGATGCGTATTCTGTTTAATTTGGTCAGATAGCTTCTCGGTTTCACAGATAATGCCTTTCTCTTTTTGTTTCGAAGTTTATTCAGTTATGAACTCGCACAAAAACATGTCCTCTGGTGAAATATGTTTCCTTTGTTTTGCAGCTTCTGAAAGCAAATTATCTTTTATGGTGGAGACAAACATCTTAAAATGCATGCAGTCGTTCTTCCCCTCAGGATAGAGAAGAGAAAGACTTTGAACATTGTATTTCTATTTGTTTGTGTTGTTTCAGTTTTTTTTTTAAATACATATATAATAAAATAAGCACAGCAGTTTGTGAGCTAATTGAGATAAAACGTATACAATTAAACACATTAAACATACAGTAAATCCAAATTAGCAGACCACATTTATCCATTTTCCTCTGGATAACTGGTACAGTTTTGTTTTCTTTCCTTTTTCAGTCTGAGAATATTAGCTATTAGAGCAGCTGTTAAAGTATCAGCTTCTACTGGAGTACATCCCTGGCATAAAACTGATGTCAAATTAAGACCGTAAGCCAATATGGATCATAAATACTCAAGCAAATAAATGAACATTTTCACCCCCTCTGTAATTGTTACCAGGATAGCCCTAATGTCACCAAAAGCACACTGGTGTTAGTTATACTTCTCTAGTTTAAAGGTGGGTTAGGTAAGTTTGAGAAACCGGCTCGAGATACACTTTTTGTTATATTCCATGGAATGCTCTTAACATCCCGATAGAGATGAATATCTGAAGTGCTTTGACAATAAATCCATACAAAAATGTCATCAGTGGAAGCCATTGTACTGTGAAAAGCACGACCAATCATCTGAGCCGGCCCGTCTAAAATAACTGGATGGCCTCCCTGCCTGTCAGCCTTCCATCTGTGCACAAACTTATCTCCTGCCCTCATTGGTCATGTGCACGTTCGTGTGTGTTGGAGGAGGGGCTCTGTAAGGAAGTGGCAGATTTCTTCGGGCTGTGTATTTTCAAATTCTAGCGCACTCGAGCTGGTTTCTCCAAAATGACCTACCCCACCTTTAAGCAAACAAAAGCATTTGACTATGGTCCTACTGGGTGACAAGATTAGTGTCCTAACCTCACAGAAATCACACTGGTGTTAGTTGTTCTACTTTAATCTAAGTAAGCAAAAGCATTTTACTCAAAGCCTACGAGGTACAAATATAAAGGGGGGCTTCTAAATCTGAAAATCTCACCAAAATCTCACTGGTGTTTGTTTTTCCTCTCTAGTTTTAATATCGATGTTGAGTCTTTTAGTCTTAACTTTCTAGGAAAAAGAGGAAGGTACAGTCACAAAAACAAGTAGAGACTGCTGCACACACACACACACACACACACACACACACACACACACACACACACACACACACACACACACACACACACACACACACACACACACACACACACACACACACACACACACACTTCTCTGGGCTGAGTGACAGGGCTCTGACTGAGTGACAGACTTCCACTGAAACCCTGCTGTGTATTTCACTTCACGCTGCGTTACCCCCTACCTCTGTGTTGTTGTGTGCTTCTGTTAATGCAGGAAAACACCTCCATGCTTATGTTTTTAAAGAGTGTATATATTCTTCCTGTGATAAAGATTAGGACACAAACAAACGCAGATGTAGATTTGCGACTCAACTAATCCCGCTCCTTATTTGTTGGCTGTTTCGTGCCGATAAATAGCAATTAAATGGAATCTGCCGAGACAAAAAGATACCAGAACAAAAGAGTAGTGACAGCTGAGAAGGAAATGTCATTATTGGACGATTTTGAAGATGTTGTCAAACCAACCCTTTGGTGGCAAAGCTGTGGGTGGGAGTTTAGATGATGCAATGAGCTGCAATACTCCAAACATCAACCATAAAAGAACATATGAGGGAAGGCAAATACGTGACATCTAATTCTGAAGAACTCACTGATAGCCATTAAATGAAATAGAGATAATGAAACATTGAGTGTGCATGTCGTAAATGCCAATATGTAGTTGAAGATTAATGTGCTGTTTAAATGAATTCAATTGAAAAACATGAGATGAAAAATTGGTGCTAGACAGCAGTCACAGTCCTGACGTTTGAAGGTTCATTCTTGACCTTGACGTAGAAATGTGTCAATTAGAAAGTCGTCATAGAATTAGCTCTGTTGTTGAAGTGCAGCCAATGCAGTTGTGGTGGGCCTTTATTCAAAAAGGCTTCCTCAAGAAGTCAAGAAAATATAATTTATTAAAGGTCCCATGTCATGGCCATTTCTACTGATTATAATTCCATTGTTGAGGTCTACTAGAATAGGTTTATACTGTGCAATGTTCCAAAACTCACATTGGTTTCTCATACAGCATCTCTGTATAGTATGTGTATTCACTCTGTCCGACATGGCTTGTTGGAGCTCCTGCCCAACCCCCCCTGTGAGCCCACTGTGCTCTGATTGGTCGGGACGTTGAGAGGCTCGTTGCTGCGATCCGTTCCTCGCAGCAGCGCACACGAGCCTCTCGGAGATACAGCGAGAAGAAGCAAAACTCATCCTGAGCTCACACAAACACTCACAGCCGAAGTAAAAACAATAAGTGTGGCTTGATATTGAGTAAGAAAAAGGTTTATAACGCTGTGAGAATGGATCTGCAGAGAGCATTTCTCCGCGATCCCAATTTAGCAGCCCGAAGAACGTTTACCCATTTAAACAGTCGTGGTAGATACCTTGTTTGTTTTAAACATCATAAATACACAAACAACAATGAATGCTTAAAGTTTGCGTACCCGAATCTCCCACT
>NW_011359678.1:0-21326 GCF_000735185.1 Notothenia coriiceps
CCTATCCCCTCTGTTGCCTTCGGTCAGTCTCTAGCACGGTAAACTATTTAACTTTTAAGTCTACCACTTTCTACGAGACTTCCCTGCATTACGCCTGCAATCAAGAATGATTTCCTGTATCCATTAATCAGTACATCATATTTTCAAATGCCAACTTGCTGATCAAGATCCTAAAGTTATTCTATTTACAATTATATAAAAAAAGCTGAAATGTATTTGATATAAGAAGCTGGAAAAAGCCTTTTCGCTTGATGAATACTGTAGCTTAAATAAGCTGTTTCAGTATTTTGTTCAATATTGATATTTAATAGCAGATACGAGAATGATATCAATCTTTTGGTCTGAGTCTCAGAAATAACCCACACAATTCAAAGTATTTGTAATGATTAGTCAGTGATCACAACTGTTAATAAGTATTTTCTGTCAATTAATTTACTATAATCACTTCAGCATTATCCTGCATCATTATAAACACTGATGCAAAATGCTTGCATAAGATATATCTCCAAGTTTATATCAATTCAATGTACACAATAAAAGGGTGTTTATAAAGTGCTTAGTCTGCAGAAAAGTTCTGTGGCAAAGTTTGCATCATAAAATGATAGTGGTTTTTTTATCACATTTCTAAGGGCTGCTATCAAATGACAGTAACTTCATTTTATTGTATCATAAAAATGTTGTTTATTTTGAATCGTTACAGGTCTGGAAACATTCAGCCAGTTGGTGTATGAAGATGAAAATGGAGCCGTAAGTTAAGAAATAAATTGTTTTAACTTTAATGTTTTTATTCATATATTTAGGATCAAAGGTCAACTGTATGTGTGACAGGTTTCTAACTCAGACTGATTTTCACTTTGCATCTTTCAGAAAAGCATCAATTCAACAGCCATCAGTGACTTCCCCAGATTTGCTCACAGAGGCATCTTACTGGACAGCTCTCGGCATTTCCTGCCCATTAAAGTCCTCTTGGCTAATCTGGTACGCCCCCAACACCTTCTTTATTATGTTTTCTCATTTTAAATTGTATTCACAGCTTGAATAAAATATTTTCCTTGTGTCCATTCATACAGGAAACAATGGCCATGAACAAATTCAATGTTTTCCACTGGCACATCGTGGACGACCCATCCTTCCCTTACCTGAGCCGAACGTTCCCGCAGCTGAGTCAGCAGGTCAGACTGGTTATCTGATCAATCCCAGCACAGACAAGTAGAGTTTCAGTGCTTGTGCTCTGATGTCCTTAGAGGACAAAATGTCAGTGTTAAAAAAAACTGTCACCAAAATGATGTTAATATTATTTTGCTCTTTTGTCTACAAATCGATTAAATTATAAAAACACAGAAAAATATTAATTATCCGAAAGCTAAATGATATATACATTTCTAGTCTGGGATATGTCAGTGATTAGAAAGAACATGTGTTGATAGTTGTATGTTTTTGTGCAAGAAATCCAGGAAATTGGCATGTATTTGGATCCAAAACACAAGAATCCAGGGACATGAGACTGAAGACCTGTCATAATACAACATATAAGAACAAATGACTTGATCTGTAATGTCCTTGTGTTTTAATGGGTTTCAATTGGGACATTTTGGTCCATTAGGGGTATTTCAGTTTCAGTTTATAATAGACCTGTTATAAGAGCTGAGGTTGTTCTTCCAAAATTCGTGATTGGAAATAAAAATCTCACACCCTTGACAAAATGACAGCCAAACTGATCGAAGAATTGGAAAGCCAATTGAATCCCTTGTGTCGTACAAGTTTTAAGATGGAGACATTGTTTGACTCCCAGTTTGATTACACTGTTCGCAGGGCGCCTACCACCCGTACACACATGTGTACACACCCGCCGACGTGAAGATGGTGATCGAGTTTGGACGTCTGCGAGGCATTCGTGTTATCCCAGAGTTTGACACACCCGGACACACACAGTCCTGGGGCAAAGGTGCGTTCAGCCAGTGTTAGTGGAGAGAGAGTTTATTTTGTTACCCTCTTAAGTCCAATGGTATGTTTTGCTCCCAATCCTTGTCGCATTTTATACAGTCAGTAAAATGTGACATTCAAAAACTGGAAGACTTTAGCAGAGCTCTGTCTGGAAACGATTAAACATGCTACAAATTCCTTGTGTTTTTCTCTCAGGGCAGAAAGACCTGCTCACCCCGTGTTACTCTGGCTCCAAACCCTCGGGCACCTTCGGCCCAGTGAACCCCATCCTGAACACCACCTATGACTTCATGAGCCAGTTCTTCAAGGAGATCAGCACCGTGTTCCCCGACGCCTACATCCACCTGGGGGGGGACGAGGTGGACTTCAGCTGCTGGTAAGACTGTCTGCACAAAGCCAAAATCACTTCTCCTCAGCATCGAGGATTAGACAGCAGGTCATATTTGGCTATATACTGTATGTTTTTCTCCTGCAGGAAGTCCAACCCGGACATTCAGAAGTTCATGGAGCAGCAAGGCTTCGGACAAGACTTCACCAAACTGGAATCCTTCTATATCCAAAAGTATGTTGATCATTGTATACTCGGTAAAATGTAGGTTCTACTCATTTATGACTTTCAATTTATTTTGTGCCTTTTATTGTTTTATAGACTCTTGGATATCGTGGCCACTACCCAGAAGGGCTACATGATCTGGCAGGAGGTCTTTGACAACGGTGTTAAGGTAACTAAAGAGTCATTTCCATGTTAGATATACTAATGTAATATAAGACTTTCTTTATAATTTTAATAATGTGAGTGTTTGTTTTCATTTTGTGTTTTTAAAGAGAAAGTTTGACATTTTTGGAAATACACTTCTTGGCTTTCCCGTTGGATTTAGGAGAAATAGATAGATGACACTCATGTCTCATAATATATTGCTGCTTGATTCAAAAGCTGAAGACTGATATTACTGAAATACCGGTTACTGGCGGCTACTATTTCTTTAATATAAAGTGAGGCGTAATATCCTTAAACTTACGCCCAAACTGCCAGCCAATCAGATTGCGCGTCTTGCAACGGCTTCGGTGATTGGCTTTCGTCTGAGCCTTTGAATGGTGGGGTCTGCAACACATCCAACCTATCAAAACATTTGCTACTGTCACATGAAATCAGAGTACAGGAATGTACAGTCTTCAAGCCTGTGTTGTCAAACGTGGTTTTTCATTGTTTGTTCAGTACTAAAAGGTCCAAGTCCCACAATTAATTGTAATATTCATTTGACATGTTAACTATATCATAAAGCACTTACATTGTTCCCTTATGCAACATGAAAGTATCACGATATGTATCGGTCTAGTATCTGTATCGTTGAGTGGTATCGGTATTGTAAAAAGTCAACGATATGCATCCCTAGGTAGATTTCTAAAATAACAAAACCCACCTACCGGCTCTTATAAGTGCCTTTTTTTTTGTACAGATTACACAAATAATATATAGGTTTATAGGTACTGTGAGGCAGATTGTGTTACACTCGGGTAAAGGCTTGGCTGACTGGCTGTTTCCCATTGTTTCCATTCTTTATGCTAAGCTAAGCTAATTGGCCTCTTGTGGTTTCTTCAGATTTTACATAAAATGTTATCAATCTAATCACCAAAGTCCCAGCTAGAAAGAAAATAAACAAACGTATTTCCTTAAATGTCTAACTATTTGTAACCAACGGCAACAGGTCATGTAGTATGTAACCTAAGTACCGTAGCTTGGTCTGTAACTATTGCAGTTAAAGGCAGACACAGTAGTGCATGTGTGGATCGGCGGTGGAGCTAATGACGAGATGGCTAAAGTGACAGGAGCAGGATACACCACCATCCTCTCCGCCCCATGGTACCTAGATTACATTAGCTACGCACAGGACTGGCAGAAGTACTACAAGGTTGAGCCGCTCAACTTCAACGGTCAGTGTGCATCAAAATGACATTCTTTGTTGAATCAGTTTTGGTGGAGGGGGTTACGATTTGGGCATGGTTACTGGAGGCACAACCCAAATATGGATGTTGTTCAACAGGCTTACACTTGCACAGTTTTGTGACAGAGATAGTCAGAGACAGACGTTAAGGCGAGATGGAGCTTTTTGGTTGGTGGTTTTACAAGTAGTTCACCATCATGGAGGACCAAAAACACAAGGCACCAAGTCTTAAATGGCGTCCAAACAGAGTGCTGCACGAATGAGTTTGCAAAGCCTGGAAATAATAGTTTCATTTTGGTTGGATGCCATTGGATTTTTCCAAGGGAATCATGGCGAAGCTCAATTTTGAGTTTGGCCTTCCAAAATACTTCATCCCTTGCAGCGGTCTTTATAAAAAGGCTTGGACATCTCTCTATCTTGCTGATACTGATACTTGTATGTATGTGTGCTGTGTAGCTGAAACAAGACACACTTATCCACGTTTGGAAAGGAAACAAGCTGCAGTACCAGAGTGAGATGGCTAACATTACATCGTCAGGGTACCAGACCCTGCTGTCCACTCCCTGGTACCTGAACCGTATCTCCTACGGCCAAGACTGGACGGGCCATTACCAGGCCGACCCGCAGGACTTCCAGGGTTCGTCTGCATGATTCTTTTGCTTAGCAAGCCTCTAGCAATAACTGGTCTTGTGCAACATTGTGGCAAAGTCCTGTTTACTATAAAAGCAGTCATAAATTCAGTTGTATTGTCCTTCAGCTGGTCTGACTCAGATTGTAGAAGCTGTATTGCTTTGACCCTTGTCATTTTGTTTATCACTGCTGTGGAATTATGTGCAAGCCTGTTGAATAAACAGAGGGAAAATGTTTTAAAAGGGATATATTATGCTCATTTTCATATTTATACATGATTACATGTGAGAACATTTTAACATGCTTTAATGTTAGCAATTGTTTCTTTCATTCCCACTTCTGAAAATGTCATGTTTCCCCAAATTGGTTTGTAAGCAAAATATTTCCCATTTAATATTTGGATATCAAATGAGAGAACAGAACCATATCATTATTTTTTATTCTTTAGACTCCCTGGAAGTAGCTTCGGCTGCCTTTTCTCATTAAATATTTCATTTTCAAACAGGAACTGATGAACAAAAGAAGCTTGTGATTGGTGGAGAAGCCTGTTTGTGGGGGGAGTATGTAGACGCCACCAACCTCACACCCAGACTCTGGTATGATATTCAGTAAACAATTGTTATGTTTTTGAAACCATAACCCACTACAGGAGTGTACAGCGAGGTCTGATTTTGTTTTGCCTTGCGCCCCCCCCAGGCCTCGGGCCAGTGCTGTCGCAGAGCGCCTGTGGAGCGACAAGGGGGTGACGGACATCAACGACGCCTTCAACAGACTGTCTGTGCACCGCTGCCGCATGGTGGAGTGAGTATCTGAGGCATTAAACGATCAATAACATTCAGATCGTTTCAGAGCTCTCAAGCATGCATTTCACTCCATTCACACGCTCACACGCCACACCTTGTATTTCTCACGCAGAGATTTCTTTCCAGGGTACCGCCCACCAAGTTGCGCCGCAATTTTGTAAACCAAACTAGGCAACCCCCCGCGCCCCCGTGACATTCGTCTGATTACAGAGGACTTCATATGCCACTTAGCCACCCCCCCCCCCGTTGACATTCGCGGTACAGAGGCTTCATGGGAACTTTGAGGGGAGCCAAAAGTTGGAGTACCAAACACCGCTGCCAAAATCTCACTCAGAACTCTGTTCAAAACTTGAGAGCCCTGTAATTTCCTTTTTGAAAGAATCGGATGAGAGCAGACCAGACATTGAACTCTTTTCCTGTGGTTATTTGACAAGTAAAAGAACATTCAGATGACTGTTTGGGCACACTGTTCGGCTTTTTTACTGTGACCAGTAATGCATTAAAGCATGACTGGAAATAAGACATTATTTTATTTCAATTCTAATCTGTTACTTTGACATTCTTGCAGCAAGTCGGTGTTTATGAAAGTTGGCCAGTTACGATTCTTGCAACTGCACACATAAAAATGGCCGCTCTGACAGCCCTGCTTTGTTGATCTGAACTCTCATTCCATACCTGCCAACCCTACCGATTTGGGCGGTAGTCTACCGCTTTTGACATGTTTCTACCGCCTACCGATTTAGCTGACTTCCCCTACCGATTTTCAATCTTCCTATACTTCCTAACTATAACAAATAAAAATGACACTACATTGACACTGGACTCGAGTTTTGGCGGACGCCGTTTGCAGCGTGTGTGATCCCATCGTACAAACAGTCCTCTGTGTTTCTGAGGACATGCAGCATGCTGATGGGTAATCACTCCCAAATGAGTTTAAGGGAACAGAGACGAGGCATTTTGAGTCCTGCAAGGTTTCCCCGTTAATATCAGTGTCTGGAAAACACATGTTGGCGACTGAAAGACATCCAGTGTTTGGTCTTTTCCTGAAGCATCCTTCACCTACAGTGTCTGAACTGAAAGAGGACCACAAACACACAACATGTGATACCATTTTGAGATTTGGGGATATTTATCTCCCATTCTTTCACTTTTGGACATTTTACAGACCAAACATATCGTTGATGTCACTGTTTACCAAACTACCACTTTTTCTGAAAAATACATAAAATTATGCAATATATGGTTTATACATGTAATTACTGGGGGTTCCATTCCTTCTGATTACCTCATTTGGGCGTGCACATTTGCACACGCAAACCTACCTCTTTTGGATTTTGAAAGTTTGGCATGTATGTCATTCTATGATTTCAGAATGTCATAAAAAGTAATTGTGTAGTTTGCCATAAAATAGTTTTTAATATAGCATGTCATAAAATAAATCCTAAAAAGCATTGTATAATAAAAGTGATGAAGTTCACAAAGGTGAATCAGAAGTACATATGTTTCCCATAGCAGTCTCTAAATGATTTATCTAATGGACACAATCCTTTTTAAAGAATGCTCATTTAATAAAAAACCTATTGACGCGTATCTTCTCCTATCTAAGGCGGGGGATCCCTGCTGAGCCGCTGTTTTCCAGCTACTGTCCCCGAGAGTACAGAGGTGTCTGAACAGAAACTGAGACTTGCCATGGGAACAGCAATCAACAATGTTTGTATTTCAAGCTGAAGAATCATGCTGCCTTTTTAGAGATCTCACTGTCCTGACGCTTAGACACATCATGCTTCTTAAATCTGCTCTACAGAACTCTTGATCATCACATGTCATAAACATCTTGAATTTATGATTGCACTCTATGTTTTTTATGAATGTTTGTATAAAAGATTGTGAATAAAATGTTGACATTTTAAGTGAGTCTTGTTTCATATGAAAAAAGGAAGGAGAAAAAAATGCTATGAAATACTGTTTCTGTAAATGTATTTAGCATCCAGCTAACAACATGGAACATAATTACACCAATAGTTTCACACTCTTTCCTGCAGGGGGAATCCCCACAATAAATTACATTAGAATGATTTTTTGTTGTTGTAAATCCTGGCCAATATATATGTGCCTCTGTTTCACACAGCCTTTGGTCCCGTTGGTGAAGAGGTGTTATTGTTGAGATCACAGCAGACCAGACACTCTCTTCAGGAGGGAGTTCTGGTCCTGGGGGTTCATCGCCTCGTAGGTGTCCAGCTCTAATGTGAAGGTGGCGTTGCCGGAGGTCACTGTTCGCAAGGTGGTGGAATAGCCCTTAAAAAAGAAATATAAAAGTAAAGAGTCAGGCTTGGGGAGTACCAGATGTTCAGAGCCAGAAGTAGGATACCATTAAATGTATTTCAAATGTTACAGAAACCAATACATTTAGTAAGCAGGATTACCATTATTAAAAAGTCTCACACATTGACCTCATTAAATTAACATGGGATCACACATGTTCCATTTTATGTATATATTTGCCAGTTTTACAAGACTTAAATAAATGTAGATTATACAGGACAAACTGGGAATTTAGCATGTTGGTTGTGATTTACTGTACAGTGGTATTACTGCTGTAAAAACAAAATTGAAAACACTAATATCATTTTGTCATTAGAGGATAACAGGATTTCCACAAATGGCTGCTCTGTACTGTGAGGTTGTTCCCCTTGTGTTTCTTTATTTGTCTGTGGGACCGTGATATTGTATCTTTCGGGAGGAATAGGATCGTTTTTATGTAAGTATACTGTATATATCTATCACTTAGCAGCTAAAAGGTACAGACAAATGTTGATGTTCACGTCGTCTCACCATCATCTCAGCCAGAGGCACAGTGGCGAGCAGCACTTTGTCGTCATGGCGACTCTGGATGTCTCGGACGGTCCCTCGCCGTTGTGCTAGATCCCCCAGAACAGAGCTCAGGCGCTCCTCCTCCACGGTCACCTCCAGGGACATCACCGGCTCCAGAACCTGACCTCCTGCCAGCCTGAGAGCCTGAGGCACGGGAACAGAACGAGTCATCAAGGTCCTGATGTTCACAGGTATTACATGGAGCGACACACTGGAAACACTGCACTACAGGTACGACCAGCATTTCAAATCTCACTAAGGTGAATATATGGAAGACAAATCATAAAATTCTACATTTACTATTATATTTGAGGTTTTTGGATTAGATTTCTACTACAAAAGTGCATGTTGCATTTTGCCACTGCGTGTTAACAGCTGAGCTATTTTTACTGTCAATAAATCTTAATTTAAAACCTGATATCTTTAAAGCATTGTCTCGTGGGCTGAGTAAATCTCAACTGTCAATGAGCCCTGTTTTCAGCTTTGTGCATTTGCCAGCTCATCCAAGAGGGTTTAAGATAATAAATGTAGTTACGGGTAATTCATTTGAATTAAGGGTTTAAGGTTTAAGATTTTTAATTAGCTTATACATCAGAAGAATTTTCTCATCACATATAGGAACATTTAATCCTTCAGTTTATCCTAGAAATTCTAATTCTGTAATTCATGTTATTGTTATAGAAAATGTAATTAACTTAATCTACCAGATCATTCATGGAGTAAAAACTACAATATTTAAAGTATAAGTATCTCAACAGTTTACTAGACGACAGTGCTTGTGTAAATGAAGTTTGTTCCATCCCTCCCTGCCGATGAATACCTTGTGCACGCAGCGGGACACACAGGCGGACACCATGGCAGGGGACGTTCCCGGCTCACTGTGGACACTTTGGATCAGTGCAGACACGCCCTGTAAAGGATAACCTAGCAGAGGACCTGGAGGGGGAAGCAGGGATTGTAAATAAGTCATATTCATTCCTTCTGAAAGGGACGGACACTGCAGGAGAGATGAGATGTGTTCCATGGCACCTTGCAGATATGCGCTCTGTACTCCATTCTCCACGGCCTCCTTTATTTCAGCAGATAGCTTGGCCCCCAGTTCTTCTGTGAAAGCGAATTCACATGAGGAGGAGTCCAGAGGGGTGACGGCCAGCTCCACGGTAACAACATGTCGCCTCTCCCCGATAGTACGATCCAGCGTTTCTGTGTTTAGAGATGAGCAGGGAATTCATACAAAGATCCTTATTGGGAAAAGTACAGTATGAATCTGTCAGGAGTTATGTACTCTCCTCAAATCAGCTAATGAAGCCATTATCAATCATGCTCTTTTTTTCATATTTCTGGACATACTGTACTATGATTTTTTAGACATATTACTATGGCTTTTATTAAGATTTTTTTGACCTGCTATAATTTCTTGTTTGTTTATTAAAATACATCGACATGCTATGTCGTATTTGATGATATATTTGACATACTATATACAGTAACTAACTTCCTTGATATTTTTGACATACCGTGTCGTTTTATTTTGCCATTGTGACTATTATCACAATTATTAGTTTTTTGTTGGTAAAGTTTAGGGTTTGATTGTTGAGGAATCTTTTGCCTTGTTGTTTTGGCATTTCTTACGTACAAAGTAAAGTCATTTCTATATTTTAAATATATTAAAATGTAATCTTTTTCATATTTTTGACATACTTTCCTATCGACTATACTATGTCTTTTTTCAAAAATGTTTGACATACTACAGTATACTTGTTGTTTTTAATTATATTTACGACAATGTCGTTTTTTTCTGATATTTTTTACATACTATGAAAATGGTCAGCTATTTTTAATTAACAATTTGGTAATACTTAACAGTAGCTATTCAATTGAATTGATTATTGATAATGGTGCAAATGGATTGTTGGTAAATATCATAAAAAGTAAGATGATTTAAGTTGACATTAATGTCCTCCAGTTTCCTCTCTAAGAGCATCATAGCAACACCTCCCCTCCTGATGTTTTTTGCATATTTTCAATACACTATCCAATGCCTTTAAAACGTGCTTGTGTCTAACTGTTCAATGACAAAGCATGCATTTCAAACACACTTTTGTAAAGATGAAGATGTGCAAGGCTTGTTACGTGTTGCCCTGTGTGACAGCCCCTTTGTACCTGTGGTTGAGACCTCGTGGAGGATGGACTCTCTGTAGGCCACCTGCAGCGGCCCGAGGTGAGTCTCAATGCCGTACTCTCTTCTAATTCGATCATGGATGATCTCGATGTGCAGCTCTCCCATCCCACACAAAATAGTCTGAGGATGGAGACAATACGTTTACTAATTGTGGAAGATGCTCTCCACAGTACGTGAGGTTTAGGTTAGATATTGGACAGACAAGTTCACACGTATATCCGTCAATATCCAACCTTACTTTTAGGTTAGATATTCAACAGATATCGGTAGAAGCTGAGTGCTAATCCAGTGATTGCATTACCTGTCCAGAGTCCGGGTCCACCCTGACTTTAAGGCTAGGGTCCTCTCTCTGGAGGTTATTCAGTGCATTCTCAAGATCTTACAGGGGGGGGGGAAACAAAGGAGGGTATTGATAACTGAATAATATGAATTGGTTATCATTAAAGCTTGATTGAACAGAGATCATCTTTTAACCAGTGTCTCGTACCAGCCTGTTTAGCCATGGTGGGCGGCTCGATGGTGCAGAAGAAGACGGGTTCAGGGACCTCCACCCCTGAAAGCACCACGCTGTCGTGTTCCCCGCGCTTCGCCCCTGTCCCGCTGTCACTATGGGCCCGGCGGGCGGCGGCAGCGGCTGCTGAAGACTTGGAAGAGACGATGGTGTCCCCGGTGACTGTCTGAAGTGAAAGTGGAAACATCAATTATTGTATTAAAGAGGAAAATCTTCAAAATAGCAAATAAAGATTATAATGTTGTAAAAATGTCTACCTGCTTCAGTCCTACAGTCAGAGCGATGTTTCCCGCCGTCATGGAGGGGATCTCTACATTCTGATCAGCAAAAGGCACCATCAGCCGGCTAACCCTCTCACTATGAAAGGAAGGCAAACAGTTGTTATGGTCATCTTTGTTTTGATATTCATTCTAACTCTTCCTTGAACATTCCATCTCGAGTATTTTTGTTTGGGAAGTGTATTATTTTCTTTCTTCTTGATATTGAAATCAAATGTGTATCTAATGTCTGTGTATATTCTTATGTCATTACTTCTTTCCTGTGTAGTTTCATCATATGTACAAATATAGAACTAGTCCACATTTGAACATATTATGATTGAAAGTGCAGTACATACACGCTGTTCCTGTTGATGTTGTGGACAGCAGACTGTGGTTTCAGAGTACCAGAGTAAATCCTCAGAAACACCAGAGGGCCGCGCTGCTTATCATGGACAACTTTGAAGGCCAGAGCACATAGGTCGTCGTTGTACCACCGCCTGCAGAGGATATAGACAATAATCGGAAAATGATGTAAAAAACATGGAATATTCATTAAAAGGATAATTCCACTATTATTAGATTTTTTTGTAATTTATTTAATTATTTTGTGCAATGTTCTACACAGCTGTTACCTTATAATGAGTCAGTTTGGATGAGAAGTTGTGTTAAAGATCACTTACTTTAGCCTTGTTTTCAAATTAACTATTAAAAATGCTTATGAGAAATGTACATGTTAATCATCACTCACTTTCATTTGTGTATTTGACTCTCAAAATAAAACTTCCCTGACAACAGATGTCTCTTTGTTTCAATTGAATGAAACTCAGAAACAGTCAATATGATTCAATTAAAGCAAAACCGAAGCCTGCCTTTACCTCGTTGCAGCTCAGGACCATCACTTTTTGTGATAGCTGTGGAAGTGTTAACTTAATAGTCATTTTGTCAAAAATAAAAATGCACCAAGAGGAAAAAAGGCAAAGAATAATGTGTGTTAGAAAGCAGAACTGGGACACCAATAATGCTGGGATGGTCCTTTATGACAAGATTGTAGGTCTGAGTTAGTGAAAGGTTAAAGGGTGCACTCACACCAGGTCGTGGTGCCGTTCATTGGGGGCGGGCAGGTAAGCAGTGATGGCATCTAGAAGAGGCTGAACACCTTTGTTCCTCAAAGAGCTCCCACAGAGGACCGGGACGCCTTTACGGGCCAGAGTCACCCGCCGCACGGCCTCCTGCAGCTGGGGACACATCAGCAAGGTTTACCCTGTATTCACAAGTAACACTTTAAAAGGCTGATGCTGTGGAACAATACAACACTTACTTTGATTGAGGGAACTTCATCAAAGTTTTCACCAAAATCAGTCAGCAGCAAATCAGCAAACTCATCGTCCAGATCAGCAACCTGTGATTGAGAAATTGGAGATTTGACAAACTGGTGAGATTTTACAAATAATTCATAAATTACTTTTGGGTTATTTCCAATAACTTACATATTGTAGTTTAAATTGAAAAGCTGACAAAAATCTGTTAAATGATCTCTCTCCTAACCTTATGTCCCACGAAACAATACTGTATTATTTCTTCCTGACTTTTTTTAAATATTAATATTAGATATCCAGATTTACTAGTTAGACCATAAACATATCATTTTTAAAACATGCATTTCATTCAAATAGAAACGTATTGATTTGATTTACATTCAATTTAAAAGCAGCAAATAATAATAGATTTATTTTGTTAGCGCTTTTACAGGTGCTCAAAAACACTTTACAGATATAGTGAAAAGAAAAGAACAGGATACAGGAATACTCTTTGTAATATGTGGTCACACAAATAAAATACTGACCTATCAAACGTTAAACTGTGTCATATTGTTAGGTAGTAAGTTTGATAGATTTCTTTCTTTTACTGCTCTAGAAACACAGATTCCAATGGAGTGTATCTGCTTCAAATCAATGCTTTTATTGTTGTTTGGACTGTGGCTCCCTGTATGTTTTTCTATTTGGATCACAATCAACAAGGTGTGGCCCCCTGTTCTAAATGTTCTGAAACACACCTGCTCGATTAAAGCCGTCCGGGCCTCGCTGACCTCCTGCAGGAGCTCTGGTTCCTCCGACTCGTCCAGAGGTGTGATTTCAAAGGTCCGACCATCTTCCTCATCTCTCATCGTTTTGTGTTTCCATATCAATTTCTGATTGGTCAACAAGTCCACCACACCGGAGAAGTCTTTCCCGCTGCCGACAGGAATCTGGGAAACAGGAAGTACATATTATTAACATGTTATGATACTTCACTTCATTTAAGAAGAAGATATTATACTTTGCTTCATTCATTTGATACGTTTCTATAGTATGATTCCATAATAGGATTGTCACCACAACATCAAAAATAAGCACAAAAATTGCGATATATTCTGATATTATGTATCTGCTACATTAACGTGATGTACACATCAATCATTCTAACTCATTACCGTGATAAGTATGATTCTTCAAATGGGGATTTCTGCATAATCAGAAAAAAATCATTGTATGAGGTTTTTCAAATAAAGCTTCAAAGGCTTACTTGAAGGAGGACTGGATTGGCTTTCAACTTCTTTTTAATGCTCTCTATGGAAAAACTTAGGCTGTGTGAGAAATTGAAAGAAGATATCAACTGAAATCGTTATAAAACATTTTTTTAAATGTGTTCATATTAGGACTGATGAGTCACTCACCTTGCTGCGGGCTTATCCATCTTATTCAGGAAACAAACACAGGGCACGTGGTGCTTCTCTGCCTGCCTCCACACGGTCAGAGTCTGAGCCTGTTGTCAAAGCAACAGAAGAAAATGTGTTCAGAGCAGGGCTGATGGTAAGGATTTATCATTGATGAATCCACCTATTTTATTTTTAATTGATTAGTTGTCAGATCAAAGAAAAAGGCAAAAAACTGTGAAAAATGTCCATCCTAGATTCTCAAAGATGATTTCTTTAAATGTCCTGTTTTGTGAGTCAAACCCCAAAGATATTTGCCTTCATATGATTTTAAAAAGTAGGTAATCATCATATTTAAGAGGCTGAAACAGCATTTCATGTGACTTTATTTCAAAATAGCTGTAACAATTCATATCAAAATACTTTCCAACTGGTTGACTAATCGTAGCGGTTCTGGTTCAGATTTCACCAAATTATAAATAGGGCTTGAGGGCTCACCTCAACCCCGGCAGAAGCATCAAACACTGCAACAGCTCCATCGAGAACACGAAGAGCCCGCTCTACCTCCAGAGTGAAGTCTACATGTCCTGTAATCACACACACAATCATATTTCAGTGGCTGCCATTCTCATTTCCATCGGAGTGTTTCATTCTCACATAAACACTTGTTCTACCTGGTGTATCTATGAGGTTTATTCTATGAGTTTTCCATTCAAATGTGACAGCTGCCGCCTGTATGGTGATGCCACGCTCCCTTTCCTGAGCCATGAAATCTGTGACTGTATCCCCGTCATCCACATCTGGAAAAAACAAGCAGCAGAAATGTAAAAGAAAGATGGAAACAATCAGGTACGAAATCCACACTTTTGTAGCCATCACACTCACCTCCTAGCGCTCTCGTATAGCCAGAGTAATAGAGCATCCTTTCTGTGGTCGTTGTTTTTCCTGCGTCGATGTGAGCCATGATGCCGATGTTTCGGATTCTGCAGATATGGATGAGCAAGTTAACACAGAGCCCAAACACAGCTGAGTCTAAAGAGCATTTAAAGGCTTAAAGCAGAATTAAATAACCTACTTGGATACATCAGGGTTGACCACAGCCCGCAGCGATTTGACGTCATCTATCACAACACAAAGCACAGCTATGAGGATGGGCCTGAATCAGCAACGTGTTCATATTGATGTGAAATGCCACACGAAGCTTAAGGCAAGTTCAACCAGGAAGACCGTCTTTACTCATTCATTCACATATTCACATCTTACTACTCTCTCCCCTCTCAATCAGTGATCGGGGTAAACTCCCCAGCTAAACCAATCACTTCACTCTATTCCCACAAGCCTATCATAGCACTCTGCTAAACCTTTCTATCTGCTCTCTCCCCTCTGACAGCTGTCATTCCAGGTTACTCCACGCAACCCTCCTCCACTTTCACCCCCCGTCCCTCCCAATCCAGGGTCAAGATAAACCACTCCTCTTCAGACAATGCTCCACCACCACCAGTGTCTAGATCCGGGGGGGTTTATCGGCTCGGTTCTCCCCTCACGAGTGATGCTCCCACACAGCGGGGGTCTAATCGCCAAACACCATTTAACTCATCTGTGTATTCCTGGCAATAAATATATATTGTATTATATCACAAAACTTGTCTCTCCTGATTCTGATTAAATTACTCTGGAACTCCCTGCCACTACACATCCGACAGTCTGATTCCATAACAACATTCAAAACCCACCATTCAAAACCCACCTGTTCAAACTGGCATTTTCTTTATAAACTGTACCCTGTGTCCTTTTGTGTCCTTCTATAGTCCATTTCCTGTTGTTTGTCTTGTCTTACCCCGGCTGATATTTCACTAAATCCACTGTTTTAATTGTTCCCTATATTGCCCCTATGCCCTGTAAGGTCTCCTTGGGTGTTTTGAAAGGTGCCCCCCAAAATAAAATGTATTATTATTATTATCAAAATGAAGGTTGTGTTCCTCTATGTATTGTGAAAGTCCCCTACTTTTAAGATAAATAAACTATTCATAAACAAATAATACCCTGACATTTAGTGACCATATCCGTCGGGCAAGTAATAAAGCGAATGGTATCCTAGCAATGATCCGCAGATCATACACTTATTTGGACTCTGACGTAGTATGTAGTTTATACATCTCTCTTGTACGGCCACTCCTGGAGTATGGGAATGTCGCTTGGTCCCCCATGTACAAAAAGGATGCTGAGCTCATCGAGAAAATACAGAGAAGGGCAACGAAGCTGGTTCCAGAACTAAAGGACCTACCATATCAAGAACGACTGCAAAGTCTTAAAATCCCGAGTATGTATTATAGAAGGGCGAGGGGAGATATGATCGAAGGTTTCAAATATCTCCTCAACATCTACAAAACATCATGCCCACTACAACGGGATTATAACACCAGGACTCACGGACACTGCCTCAAGTTGAAGAAACAGTACTCAAGACTGGCTATCCGCCGCAACTTTTTCAGCCTGCGTGTGGTTGACTTGTGGAATGATCTGTCAGAAAGCGTTGTCACATCCAAGACGGTTAGCTGTCTCAAATCGCGCCTCGACCATTACTGGTCAAACATCACCTTCACTTTGGACTATGTGACTGTTGCCAGCATCCATAGTAAATAAAGTATCAGTGATCTACTTATTTATTTATGAGCGACTAAAAGGCCTTAGGCCTATTACAGCCGTATCCTATTGATTGAAATAAACTAGTTTTTTTATATATAGGTGGTTATCACAGGACAGCGTAAATCTACGAACAATAAATATATAATGGAACAAAAAACACCCAATGATGTATAAAAGAGATAACACATCATACACATTAATGTAGGACTAATAAGACTCCAAAAACCTGTACATCACTAGCTTTTCTGCATACTGAATACTTTTACCAACATTTTACTTTCGATAGGTGACGCTTTATTTGTATTTAAACGTACCTGGAAGAATTCTGTAGTGTCTTCGTACATGACAGCTCACTCTACATCTGCAGCACTGGAGCCCAGCAGTTAATACAAACCTTCCCTGTGAATTCAAATAAGCTTGTCTTCAAGTCAACAGGATATTAGGAATATTTATTACAGAAAGCACTTAGTTTGACGTATTATATCTTACCCAAATCATCCTGTTAAATGTCCCACAGGCTTTAATGTCTTATTTTATCTTCCAAGGTCTTTCCACATAATGTGTGCTAGTTTTGGACGAACCATAGTGGAGTGACACTCACTAACACAACAGTAACAACAGGCCGATACGTATGGCTATAACCAGTACATTAATACAAAAATATATCCCACTCTCAAGCATTCAATTGTGCTACAAAAACCATAATCTGTTATCAAATGTCACGATTTCATAAAGTACGGCTTGAAAATACATCCCTAGAAACAAGCGTGATTATTCCCGGTTACAGCTGGTTCCGTCACTATATTTATGTCTTTATTTAAAAAAAAGTGTAACGCAGTACTAGCTGTTATATGTAATTTGTATCTTTAATAAAGAATGACTGATCTATCAAGTGCTTACAAGTTTTTTATCTAATTATATTATTTATTTATCGTCTTTAACACGGTCAAGTGACACAGTAAGAAATGGAAAACGTTCACTTTAGACGAACGGACAAACCGTTTCTTCCGTATGACGTACTTCCTCTAAGTATCGGCTACGGGGAAACAACATCGAAACGACCCCAGCCTTAAGCGAAAACACAAAATACTCGCGTCTTTACCGACTGGCACCACCTGCGAAGTATTCCCCGAAAGACTTAACACCACCAACACAAAATGGTATGAAAACAACCGTTTTTTATAGCACAGTAGTTATTTTATCAGTCATTTTAACAGGTTAGCATATCGTGCTAGCGGTTAGCACCAGTTCACATGTGGCTTGGTGACGTGCTGCTCTGACCTGGTGTTGTTTATATTGTTAATATTACAATTATGAGCCTGCTAAATACAAAGATGCAGTTGAAGTAACGATTGTATGAGCATGCACTTGTTTATGTTGTGAATCTTTTTGAGGGATCTTTAGTCTTGGTTGTCCTTGCGGTGTTAATAGTAACGCAAATGCTTCGAAGTTGAAATGTAGTGGGAATGGCCATTGCGTTTTTGCCGAGTGTAGACCTAATTTATAATTGAATAATAGGTCATTTTGCAATTTAAATGAACGTGTAATATTCTAAAGTGCTACTCTGGCTTAATTGTTTCTGTTCGCTTTTTTTGTATTTACACGATTAAACGTGGAATTGTTAGATTTACGGCTGCAAGTAACATATTTTAATAATTGATCAGCGTGCCAAATGTATGATTACCTAGAGCCCGAAATGACGTCTTAAAATTGATATTTTACCACCATAAACCCAAACCCAAATGTAATCAATTTGCAATTATATATAATAGAGAGAACCAGACATAGTTTGATATATGTGCTAAAAAATGACGGGAAAGATCAATGCATTTTAAATAGATATACTTAGTTCGCTTTAAAAAGATCATTGATATATGGAAATGAGCCACTTTCCGAATAATGAAAGCCTATACAAATGAATGCAGCGCCCCATGTAAGAGACAATGCTGGAGTAATGTGTTTTTTACTCGTAACTGAGCACTGTAGATTTCTGCTCCAAGCCTTTGCATTTATCCTTTTTCTTTTCTTTTTTAGCCCCAGAACGAGCACATTGAGTTACATCGCAAGCGGCATGGCCGCCGCTTGGACCACGATGAAAGGAAAAGGAAGAAGGAGAGCCGTGAGGCCCATACGCGTTCCCACAAAGCCAGGACGCTGATTGGATTGAAGGCCAAACTGTACAACAAGCAGAGACATTCAGAGAAGATCCAGATGAAGAAGACGTGAGTTTAATTTTTTTTTTTGTATATGCTGGCTCTCTTAAAAAACGAACCATGAAAACTATACCAAATGAGCAGCTAAACAATTCTGACTTGTATTTTTGCAGCCTCAAAATGCATGAACAGAGGAGAACCAAGCAGAAGAACGACGATAAGACCCCAGAGGGAGCAGTGCCAGCCTACCTGCTGGACCGAGAGGGACAGTCCCGAGCAAAGGTCCTCTCCAACATGATCAAACAGAAGAGGAAAGAGAAGGCTGTAAGTACCACATCACATCTGTATGTCTGCAGTCCCTGTATCAGAATGTGTTAACATTGGGATATGTTGTAATTGGTTTCTAATCACAAATATCTTGTGTATGTTTTCTGCAGGGCAAATGGGAGGTGCCCCTGCCAAAGGTGCGTGCCCAGGGAGAGACAGAAGTACTTAAAGTCATCAAAACTGGAAAGAGACAAAAGAAAGCCTGGAAGAGAATGGTCACCAAAGTTTGCTTTGTCGGAGACGGCTTCACCCGTAAACCCCCCAAATATGAGCGTTTCATCAGACCCATGGTAAGATCGCAGTGTCATTGGAATTTTTTTATTGCTTTTTACTTGAACTAACACACGCAACTCTATGCTAACATGAGTTCAGGCTTCAATGTCTGTTTTAATTACGTTCCTAACTCCTAAATAACATCTATCTCTTGAATCTACTTTAGGGTTTGCGTTTTAAGAAAGCTCACGTCACACATCCAGAGCTGAAAGCCACATTCTGCCTTCCCATCCTGGGAGTGAAGAAGAACCCCTCCTCCCCCCTCTACACCGCCCTGGGAGTCATCACAAAAGGAACAGTGGTGGAGGTCAATGTCAGCGAGCTGGGCCTGGTTACACAAGGAGGAAAGGTGATCTGGGGTGAGTGCTCCTCTTTGGTGTACTTCATGTGTTTCTGCACAGTGGCTGCAGATAACATTAGGCTACGCTAATATTAGTGCTGGGGGGAAACGATTAATCGTGCGATTATTTGATCGATTAGTCGACTAATCTAACGATTATTTTTCTGTTGTTCGATTAATAAAAAACATAATGTATCTCAAATAAATACCAAAAAATGTTTAATAATAGTTTTTTTTTTATTGCACAGCAAAATAAGAAATATAGAATAAAATTATACAAAATAAAAAGGCCAGCCTGTTTACTCTTACAGTCCAACAAAAAATCTCTTCTTTACAAAATTACAAAAGATAAAAAATGTAGTGCAAAAACAAACACTGTGCCGTGCACAGTACAGAAATTCATGACAACTGCGCACCAGCTTACGTGCAGCCCTGGCCTGGACACTGCTTGGCTCCGTTAGTTGACATACATTGATACTATAAGCTGACTAACGTTAGTCTAATGTTTTGTTTGACTCGTGAACGACCACAACATTAGTTAACTCTCTGTGCAGTTTGTTCGTTCCGGGTTAGTAGCGGCTAGATAGCGGTGTTCTGCAGACGTAAACTAGGTACCATTCCAGCCAACATTAAATGCTGACAAACATTATCTAACACAGGGGTTCCCAAACTTTCCATTTTTATTTTGTAATCATCTCGCAACCCCCCCCCACTTTGGGAACCCCTGATCTAACACACAGCTGGCGCCACTAGCTAGGTAGCTAACATTAACTACTAACCAACCAAGCACGAACAAACCGCACGGAGAGCTATAAGATAGTTAGCACTACCGAAGTGCACAGAACTCAAGCTGCACAACACACTACACAAATGTGGAATTCATTTAGCCAAAGTTAGGACTTACTTATCATTGTTCCCTCCAAGAGAGACAAGGGGGTGGCTCCGCTTTAAATGCTCCAACATCGCTGTTGTGCTAGTGTGGTATGCCAACTCCATTTGGCAAAGACTCCAAATAACAATGCCTTTGCGTTTTGGACTACATTCAAAGTATTCCCATGCTTTTGAAGACCTAGGGCGAGATGTTTTTGTTTGGGGGCTTTTTGCAGGGCTTCGTGCGCAATCCTGTGAGAAGGAGGTGGTAGCCGTTTCAGTCTCCATCGTGTTTAAAGTGCGATTGCGAACTGCTTGTTGTTGTTTTGGGTGACCCACGTGTGTGTGGCGATGCGTAGACGAGGAAATATGTCGTTGACGATATTTTGAAGTCGACGCGTCAACGTCGTCGACGCGTTGCTACAGCACTAGCCTGTACTACGAAGCAGGATTTGCTATTTACACTATTCATTCATGAAGTATGACGCTGCGCTGTCAGCACGCGTCTCCATGTTTGTGATTGGTCAAATGTTGCTAACCACGTCCCTTTCAGGTGAATGCGCTCTCAGCCGGACAGAGAAACCCTGGTTGATTTGCTGAGTTGATAACCAGCTTCGTAGGGCCGCTTATCGACATCGCGTTTGTTAGGGTTAGTTAAGCCGGGTAAATCAAACATATCCATGGTCTGTTGAACTGGCTTCGTCGTACAGGGCACTGGAGGCAGTAACGTTTAACTGAGCAGAATCTGAGAAGAGCAGCACCAGCTGCAAAGAGCTGTGCCTTTTACTGTTTACTTCACTGTGTTTCCCTTCATTAGAACAGCTGAATAGAGATCGAGGCTTCTACGTCTAACCACACACACCCCTATTGAACTGCCCGAT
>NW_011359679.1:0-7317 GCF_000735185.1 Notothenia coriiceps
GCTTTGGGTTTTTCCCTTTTCTGTAGTGCGTTATATAGGTTTTAATGCATGTAAATGGGCTGCAAAGGCTACAATCCCAAAGTTACCCCCAGAGGGAGTTTCTCTCCCACACACTCCCCCTGCCTGAAACGCCTTAATTAGAATGATTTGTTTACTTCTGTAACATAGTGACATAACCATGTAACACTTGTGCTTCTATTGGCTGGCGGCCGCTCCAACACATTGTATGTGATCTGCTAAGGGGCGGGACATCTCTAAGCAGTTAACCACAACAGAGACTGCCAGCTATCCAATCAGCGCAGACGGGGCTCTGGTTTCAGACAGGGTGAAAAGAGGTGCTGCAGCACAGGCAGTAGGAGAAAAATAAAGACATTTTTGAACATTAAAGCATGGAGACATTTCACAGTGGAGAAAACAAATACAAACATGAACCTGAAAAATGACATTAATAGAGCCCCTTTCACACTTATGATGTGTGCAGGATAGAATCAGATCAGAATCTTTCTCACAGAATGACAGAAAAAGGCCAATTTACTTCTTAATTAAAAGTGTGTGACCTGTAGTATTAAACTGCATTTCCTGTTACCAGAGCAGATAGTGTCACCAAATCAACCAGGACTAAGATTTTAAGATTGGCAAATTCTTGCTGGTTGTTTTGTTTCAGGAGCTGATCTTCCACATGGCAAATAAAATACAAATGCAAATGTTTCTTTTTTTTGGATGTTCAAACTTGTATTAATTGATTTTTTGAGCCCTTTGGGGGAGCGGAAACAAACTGTAGACAAAACACTGACATATGATCACCTTTTAGGTTGATGCTGCCAACTCATTAGCGAAACAGTGGCTTATTTACACATCTATCAGATACGTAGCAACATTAACATTCATTGGAGTCATGTTTCCGGATACCTGATGTGAGTCTCTAGCAACTCCTGAGGGAAATATCTGGCTCTATAACTTCCAAATGATCCACCATGTTCACCAGGTAGTTGCTAACTTTGTCTGTCTGTTGTTTGGTGCTGGGGAAGCAGTGCACAGTGGGATTTGGAGCTTTTTCACTGGAAACTGTTGCCTGCTATATGTGAAAATTATGCTTAGGAGAGCTTGAACCAAAACAGTAAAGTTGTGGGTCGTAGTACAAAAACAAAATCAAAGTTTTATTTTAAATGTTCATTAGTTCATTATTCAACCTTAAGCAAAATACCAATTTTACTGTAATCTTTTCCAGAGCTTTCAAGCCAAGCTTCTCATGGATTTCTTTTGAGTTTGCAAATTTGACACAGAGATGGATCAGTTGTAATGACATGAAGTATGTGAATAAAAATAGATGCATATGGGAGATTGTAACTCAATCCCTACACTATTATATAAAACACATCAGAAAGATCAGAAATGTTAATTGTAAATTAAACTTTTCTAATATATATTTCTTGAAGAAATATAAATGTAGTGTGTACAAATCATGGTGTGTTCGCTGCAAGCCCAGATGTAACAGCAGGCTGGCTGTTAATCACAGAGCAGGCGATTTAATCCTTGTGTCCTTGAGCAAGACACTGAACCCTTGATTTCTCCCGAAGCGCTTCGATGTGTGGGAGAAATGTAATTTGCTTTAGATAAAAGCAGCTACCAGATGAATGCAATGTTTTAAAGGAAAACAAAATAAAGACATCTAGTCTTTGTCTGCAAATTTGTCAGGCAAACTCAGAGCAAGGACAGTATGAAGTTGGATGAATATGTATAGAGTAAGCCTGAAACTGACAAGAAAAGGGAAAAGAGAAGGCTAACTAGCAGAATAGTGGCAGGAGAGCCTAAGGCTGCCTTTGTACTGGCACTATGCTAATTTGGAATTCAAAGCAAGGCTTCTCTCTTTTTGCTTCCAGCAGTCTTGATTTTGTCCATTGAAGCTTTTGGGGATACTGTACTGCTGCTTTCTAGGCAACTTTGTGTATAATCTAGTGTGTGAACTAGGAGTACAATAGAAGAAACCAGAGTTAAATATGAGTTTAAGTATAATAGCTTTATGACATTGGCTTCTCTGTTTACAAAATAGTTTTTCATTTTAAGTGTGGGCATTTTCAGTAATGCTGCTGTAGAGGGAAGCTTTAGTTCTTGCTTAGATCATTGACATCTGTAACATCAACGCCAAATGTACTTCGGAGTCCTGTTTTTGAGCAATCACCAACAGGAGCAGCCTGGCCATTTTGGACCAGGTTCCTTGTGAGCAGTTTCATCCATTTTGGCTGATGCAACACATTGCAAGGGAAAGGAAGAAAAAATAATGTCAACACCTGGGGGATGTGACACTGATGAGTGGCCCAGGCTAGCTGTGGGGTGGAGAAAGCTATCACATGGCCATAGGTCACGATCACATCCTTTAGCACATGGTCATAACTCAGCTGCTATCAATACTGTTATTTAACACAAGGCCATGTCAGTGTATGTTGGCTAGACTGAGTCAAAGGCCCAAGATAATTTTTCAAAGTCCACACTGATTTGCTTGCGTATTCCCAGAGGCCAGTCGCCACATTGATTTATAACAGGTATGGTTGATTTAAGAATAGAGAGGGTTCACTTATTCTGGATTAATTTTATTGGCAGGCGATGTGAAACAAGCAGCAGTTTTCCTTGGCTAGGATGTACAAGGGGTGAACAAATAAAATAAAAAGGAATCTTTGAAGAGTTTCTAGTCATATTCAAAAGGTTTGGACCAAGGTGACAGCATCTGGTTTGTGACACAGACATTACTGACATGTCATATGCACACAATTCTAGCTCTACAAATAATATAACCCAATGGATAAAATAATTACAATATCCTGAATAATGACATATCTTTAAAGGGGCCTGTCAACAGTTTTAAAGATATTACTTTTATAATGGGGAAATCTCGAAGCTTGGTATTAATTAAACAATTAGACTTAAGCAAAAGTGTAGTATCACAACTGTATGAAAAAGTGTCAAGGGAATAAGACAAATGTAATGATTCAAATAAAATGTGGGAAGGAATTCCGTATTTTCATTAAGGATTGGAATGTTACGATTGACGATTCAATACTTTATCGATTCCTGATAAATTGTTGGTTCGTAAAACCCACAGAGTGCCCACAGATTTATTGGTGACACATTTTTGAGGTTTTTGTTTCTCTTTACCTTGGTTCCGGTCCCAACTAATATGTATGAGGTAATTTAGATGGGAATGTAATAAAGAAAGCCTTGATAAGAGGAAGCGAGAATCACAGATGAACGCAATTCCAATTCGGACAAAAAGGAAACCGCTTATGTTTACATGCAGCTGCAGTTCCGACTAATACAGAAACTAAAATGAAAGACAACCATGTACTAATTTCTGTTTAAAATAAAGTCAAATATAGGCATTACTTAAGGGCAACATTCATCATTGCCAAACAATACAAGTCAAAATACCCACTCCTGTTTTCCCACACACTGGTGGTTTCTCGAAACTTGTCATAGCAGGTTAATGCATGGATTTTCTTCCCGATATATCATTGAACTATTCCCCAGTGTCAACACAGATCAACTTTCCAGAAACCCCAGTGTTTTATACTTCCTCTGCAACAGGTGTATCAAAGCCAGTTTCAGGTTCAACACCAACCAACCTTGCAGTGACCTTGTGATTAAGAGACAATCCGCACTACCTCCTGAGTCACAACCACCTCTTTGAGAAAGACATGTATTAATGTAGCTAAAGCGATGATAAATGGCTTAATAATGACATTGGTGGCAGCCACGGATTTGGCCTCTGGCAAAGGTAGTCGTTTTGTCCCATTAGCGTTGCGCCTTGACTAGAGTAGCTCTGAAAGTGCTTTTAAGCCCAGTTGAGGGCTGACCAACAACCAATTTGTCACACACACTGTATCATTCTTGCTCAAGGTTAGAGATGCCCTACTTGCTAGAAGCTAAAGCATCCATCTTCCTTTTGGTTACCTCTGCAGACAGTTGTCTTTCTTTGCCTGATATAGCGTCAAATCACACCTTGACTGTTGAATGCCTTCGTCGCGAGCAATATGTAAAAAAAAAAACATTGGTGAAGTGCACCATGCTATTGTAACCAGGCTAGCTTAGAATCAACACATTAGATCAGACTTTTAGTGAAGAGTCATTGGTATTAGGAATTGGACATTTTGAGTCATGCATAGTGACTTATACATCTTTAAAGGCATAAATGTTTGCTGATTCTTGTCCTTGAAGGCAACAACACAACATTTGGTGTTTATTGTCTTGACACTTCTGCGAGGTAACCTTGAAGGTTATCCAACCCTGCATTTCATTTGTTAGCAGGACTCTAGAGAGAGTTTTATTCTCGTTATCATACTGCTTACTATTAAGAGCGTTTATAAAACAAGTTTAACATTACTTTTGGATCCTATAATACAAAAAAAAACTAGTGAACGTTTTTTGTCAATGTATACGTGCATGGTTTTAACTTTCTTTCAAAGGGTCAGAGTGCAAAATCTTTACTTCAACATTCCTGAAGCAGTCAAAAGTCTGTGTGGGGGGACCCTTGTAGAGCAATGCCTTCTATGCTTGAGTCAATCTTTGTCTAAAACCTTACCCACATGGATTAATAAGCTGTAAAAGGAACATCCACCTTGGTTTTTGATAAGCTCTACCTTAAGGCCAGACAGTTGTTTTCTGCTATCCCACACAACTCCAATAACTGATGTTATTAAAGGTCTGAACACAACAGATTGTTATGGTTGCCTCTTCTTTTGAGAGCTGGCTGCAGAATATACAAGTTTCCCAATCTTTGCCCCGCGGATCATTTATCCGTGCATTAGCCTGATACCTAGTCCGGTTTCAGTGACGCCCCATGCAGGCGTTGTGGGGAGGAGGTCGGCCTGAACGAAGCCTCGCCCCGGGCTAAAGGCTAATTACATTTCTGACTTTCTGAAATGTACACCGTCTCCTGAGAGAGCATTCTGGAATAACACTCAACCCTGTATCAGATATCTGATGATTGATTTTTACCTCATAATTACTCTAATGTATTAATAAATCATCCATTTCTTTAGTAAATCTAGGAGATGACATTGTCATGGGAAACATTTGCTGGTGTATATTACTCGTGCCTAAAGTTGAAAGGTCAGAGTGCATAAGAAGGCGTATGGTAGAGAAGTGTGTTATTCTGATTGCTAAAACGCATTATAACAACATGATACCCGAATTTTCCCTCACAATACCCGGCTCTTGAAAGCATTGGTTCTTGGGTTTGTGGGTATAACTGGCGAGCCTTGTCAAATTAAACTTTTGTCTGAGCACACACACTGATTAGAGTCATGACTCCAATGTGTGAGTTTCTCTTTGTTACTTCGCATGAGTACTTTCCATCTATGATTAACTGCATGTTCTTTGGAAGAGAGTAGGCTTCCATGTGCACAACTGCTGTCATAATCATCATCACCATCACCCTCCAGGCATCATTATTCATCATAATCGTCACGTTTATTGTAATTTGCTTTGCTCATTCTCAATCATTCTTCTTCTTCACTGGCCATCATATCTGTCATCGCAGATGCATTCGTTCAAAATGCATATTGCTGACAATAACGCAACACATATGGAAAACCTGCCCTCATTTGAGTCAATTGTACCATCAAACAACACTGAAATATAAATACAATATTATTATTATTTGTATTGAGACTGTATATTATGCAACCACACAATACATGTGTGTGTGGTTTTGAGAGAACAACACTGCCTTTTTTTATTGTTATGCTATTAGCATAAAATGAACTGTTATGGTTACTGCAACACGGTCTTCTAGCAATGATGTATACATGCTACTGATTTGTTTTCCCAATTGTGTTTTGAAGGGAATGTAATTGCAGCATGGATCATGTTCCCTAGATACATTTTTTCCAAGGGAAGGTAGAGCTTTTATGTAGCGCACGCGAGCCATAGGGAGGTGGTCTGGATGGATGGTGGGCGTTCAAAAGGCAGGACTCTAACCTGTGAGACAGGGCATCTTTCCAGTTTGGGAAATACAATAACCATATACAAAATTATGCTTTTGTTGCTACCAATGGATATTGTGGGAAAACAAAGGAGATGTGTTCTGGGATTTCTTGATTTTTTGTATTTGTTTGCACAATAAAATAAAGCACCAGAAACACAACAAAAGAAAAACAAGGCTTATTCCATTAAATAATAAGATTTGTTTTTCTATGTCGTGTAAAAAATGTAGTGCTTTACGTCTACTAGCTCGCATATACAAGGTACGTGGAAAACAAATATAAGAAACAGACAAAATAAAAAACACTTCACATAAAAACGGCATCTTTTCTCCAAGGCTTTCTCTAGATAACGGGCTAATTTAAATATATTACCTGTGAACAACCATTTCAATCTTTGTACATCATCAATATTTACAATATGTTTTACAAGTATTGTAGCAAAGCGCTGTTCATGTTAAAAACTACAGCAGAAGACAAAGTTGGACTCATTTTCTTTATTGTTTAAACAACAACTTTGGCAATCCGCTTTTTATTTGTAGATGAATGCACTTTCTAGTTTCAACAGATGCTAAAATGGTAAAATACCAGATCTCAACTGAGCGCAAAGAGATCTTTGCTTTGTGAAAGTGGTTGCTCATACAGAGAATCATTACCTGAAAAAGCAGCTCCTCTGGGCTTTATGGAGCCGAAAAGAGTGCGTTTCAGCTCTCAGTTAAACTGTCAAAATCGCAACTCTACTGCGTTTGTTCACTCACACCACTCTCATAGGGATGCTCTAGGCCCCAGCAGGCCCTCTTTTTATGGGATTAGTTTTGTATCATAAAGGTAAAGCAACACTTTCTCAGAATAAAGCAAAACTATGAGTTTAAAAGAAGAAAAAAACGGAGTCAAGCAAAATAAAAGACATTTAAAAAATAAAACTAAGTTGCAAACATATCATTTAGTAATCATGTAAACTATAAGTATTTTTCCTTTGTTTTAACATATGTTTTTGTTTGCAGTTCTTGTTTCTTCTTTCTCAATGATCAGACTTTTGCTCTCGCTGCTGCTCTTTTCGTTCTCATTCGTAACACTCCGTTCGATGTCTCACTATGGGATGCGCCTCATCGCGGAGCAAACAGAAGCATCAATCTCATTACGCCAATCCTGATTGGCTGGTGATCTTGACGTCAGCGTCAGGGAATCTACCCCCTATAAGTAGCTTGCGCTACGCCGCATGCATCATTCAAACACCTCTTCTCGCTTCAGAGCACATCTCTATTGGTAGCCGGGCTAGCTCACACAGTCCACAGACGGAACCAAGCTATCCAAGCTAACTTCGGTCGACGGGCGCTCGCCG
>NW_011359680.1:0-2047 GCF_000735185.1 Notothenia coriiceps
CCCCCCCCCTCGCCAGTCTCTGGCATTGTTATTTTGGGGGTCGCGGGCTGAAAAGTTTGGGAACCCCTGCTTTAGTTTACAGAATCACGAGAGGTGGTCGTACAGTAAGTGCTAATTTAGAGATAAAGAAACTAACATATTGTGTCAGTGTTAGCTTTAAAGTTCAAACTAATCTTTTATCAATGAGATCAACTAAAGGTTTAAGGTCCTTGTTTTGTGAGGTTAGTGGCATCTGATGTCTCTGTAAACATGCTGGTGTCAAAGTAAGTGTGTTTGTGTCACATCAAGTCTTTGAGGCCACGTAGGAAACTTTCCACAGACGTCAGAGACTCTGGTCTGAAGGAAAGAGCTGAGTAAGGAGAGGAAAGGGATAAATGAGATTACAGGCAGCTTGTCTAAATGGATTTATCGATCCTGTACAGACGTTATCACACTGAAGCTCTCAGAAACACAAGCAGCACTTTAGAGGGGGGGGGGGGACATTACTCAGCTCTCTAACATAAGAATTTGAACATTACTGAAGCTTGCATTATATGCCTGTCCTTCCAACTGAAAATAAAACCTACATTTGAACAGGGTTGTAGTATACTTCCAACGAAACCTAAAGCAACGACCAGACTTAAAACACATGTTTTGAAGTTGGTCTGAATAAAGAAATGTCTACAGACATCAGCATGGATCTGTTCTAAGATCAGAGGCTAAACGTGGGCTCTCCATGCACTTTGTGTTAAGTCATCGTGGAGAAGGAGTCCAGCTGCAGAACATCTGAAGGGTCTGCTAGGTACAAACCTAAAAGGGATCTCTTAGACTGTTTTTAAATTAAATAACTGATCCAATTGTCCGATACTTCACGAAAAGTTAAGGATCTTTTGCATCCCTGTTATGGCGCATTTCCACTGCAGGGCCTCGCTCGGTTCAGTACGGTATAGTTAGGCCTTGGTAAGCCAGGCTCACTTTATGCTGCGTTTTTATTACAGTTTAGTAGCTGGGGTAGTAACTATAGTAACGCAGTGTAGGCGGAGCCGTGACGTCATCTTCAATGAGAACCAGAAAACCAATATCAGCCGTTAGCTGTTAGCCCTCAGAGCTCACAGCTCCTCATATCTGTTCAGAAACTAGACTAAAGTTAAACAAGTACAAACCACAGACTGTCTGTGTCATGGAGAATACAGTCACTTGTTTATTTATGTCTGTAGGCCGTTGTTGTGAGTGTGGACGGAGCATATTGCGTTAGCTTAGCCAATCTCCATTTAGACAACGCGCATTTTATACTGCGGTCAAGCCAGCCTCCACTCGGAAAAACCTAGTCAAGCCAGCCCTCACGTGATATTGCGGTGCGCGAATATCCTATGCATTACGGTAGAGTAAAAAAAAAAATTCATCCCTCTGTGTTTAGATGAGAATAAAACAAAAACTGTCCAGTATCAAAGACTAATTTCACTCCAGGGTGATAGCAGGACATCCCATCTAGTCAATCAGAAAAAATCAGGACATTCTGATGTAGAGTTTCAAAATAAAAGACCTTTGAAATCTCTATTGTATGAGCTATCATCCCTGTTTTTAGATGAGAATAAAACAAAAACTATCCAGTATCAAACACTCATCTCACTCCAGGGTGATAGCAGGACACCCCATCTAGTCACTCAGAAAAAATCAGGACATTCTGATGTACAGTTTCAAAATAAAAGACCTTTGAAGTCTCATATATGAGCTATCATCCCTGTTTTTAGATGAGAATAAAACAAAAACTGTCCAGTATCAAAGACTCATCTCACTCCAGAGTGATAGCAGGACACCCCATGTAGTCACTCAGAAAGAATCAGGACATTCTGATGTAGAGTTTCAAAATAAAAGACCTTTGAAGTCTCATATATCAGCTATCATCCCTCTGTGTTTAGATAAGAATAAAACAAAAACTCTCCAGTATCAAAGATCCATCTCACTCCAGGGTGATAGCAGGACACCCCATGTAGTCACTCAGAAAGAATCAGGACATTCTGATGTAGAGTTTCAAAATAAAAGACCTTTGAAGTCTCATATATGAGCT
>NW_011359681.1:0-2630 GCF_000735185.1 Notothenia coriiceps
GGTGTGTCAGAAATGTAGTCATTTTATTAGGCTATGTTTTCGTTGTCCTTGTGGTTTGTTGGACTTTATGTCATGTTATATCATTATTATCTCTGATATATATTTCGTTTCTATACCCTTTGCAGAAACGAAATCTTAAATATTACACCTTTTCTTTAGTTACTTTTCTTTCAAACATTGTTTTAAATTGTAATCTTACTGACTGAGCGACTTTTTACGCACGAGCGTCAGATTACCACCCCGGACTCCCGATATTTTTGTCAAGCTTTATTGGGTTTAAAGGGCCCGGTCATATGGCCCCGCCCCCCGGCCCGGGTCTGATATGTGCCGCCAGTGCAAACACACGTTATGAATCTCTCGAAAATATGTTCCATTAGACTAAACTATAATAACAATCTTGGTTTCGACTTTTATACAGTGTTTGCAAGAAGAAGAAAACAACGTATATTCCATAACACTTGTTTGTTTACTTGAACCAAGTCTTTGGTTTGGCTTTCTCTATAGAATCATCCCAATACATTTCTCACCCAAACTGAGATGACTGCTGTTAAACTGTGTGTTTTTAAACTGTGTGCTACATCTTTATAATAAAGCGGTAATACATATGCACCTGCTGCCATACTGCAAGCTAACTCAGCATAGCGCTCATTTGTCAGTCAGCTAACGTTTACATTTAGTCAGAAATAATAAGTGCTCTACGCCATTTTAGGCAATATTAGAGGCTTTAGCTTCACGTTTTGGCCTTCGATGACAAGAGGCTAAGCTCATGTAAATTGTGTCATTTGATGATGCAATCATAACAGAAATAAAAGCATATTAAAACATATACATTCCACATCACAAGCCTGAAATGAGCTGTTAATATAGTGCTCTGACGGCTATTTGCTAAATATTTTGTGAAAAAAGCTAATGTTAGCTAGGCAGTTAGCTGGGCTAGCAATCTGTGGCTAACACCCCAACCCTCGACGCAAACGGACAATAGGCCCAACTGTGTCAACACCTGCTACACCAAAGTAGTATGGCAAATGTTGTGCTAGGGTATGTGTGTATAATTGTATGATAGTGTCAAGGTGTTGAATATGTTGTCCAAATATGTTAACGTTTTAGAATCGGAGCTGTCATCCCACCCTTTGCGTCTCTGCTTAAACCACGTCATTGGACTATCCAACACTGCGGAAATACACCGCTACCTAAGAGCTAGCTAAGAGCTAGCTGAATGCTAACTGGCTGTCTAGCTGGCACTTAGAGCAGCTTACCCGTGTCTCCGATGATGATGTATTTGAAGAGGTACGCGTACGCCATGGCCCCTGGTTTCTGCAGTCAGCTGTCTCGACCGTTACACCTTCGTTAAACCCACAGTGAGCAGTGTGAAAAGCAAGCTGACAGCTTGTTAGCCTGTTTTTCTCTGTCGGTGTTGAGGAAGGAACAATAAACAGCCAGAGCCTCGGCTCTACGTCACACGGTCCGCCCTCGCCACGCTACAGTATGATGTCTTCAGGGACTCCTCGGAGAATGCATGATGCGTTTGAATACTCCGCTCTATTAAAAAAAATCTAAAGAAGTCTTTTGGCGTAGCGCTTTTTTACGGGTGAACCTACCAGCTTAGCCAAACTCCGACAGTACAGTGTGTAAGGGACAATACACTTAAAAAATACATTGTTAATACATTATTGTGAAACTGTTACAAGACAAGTGTAAAGTAACTTAGGTGGCCCCGCTGTTATGCTCATCGTCGCATTCAACAAGTCAAATTTGATGGACAGAGCAGAGGGTGAATTGTTAGACATTTTATATGCAAAAAAGCGTTTTTATGTACATTAATAAAGCAAGCCTGGTATATGCACAGACAAGGTACATTTCTACCTATAGAGTACATACACCAAATATCATCTGAAATTCAGGGATGATATTAAAGATGAAAGAAACACACACAAAACAGGAAGATTAAATGTGGACTCTTAACTAAGACCTCTAGTATCTAAAGCAATATTGGTAAATGATTTAATATCAGATTATAATATTGATATATGCTGTCTCACTGAAACTTGGTTCAAACATGAAGAATATGTCAGCATAAATGAGGCCACTCCACCCAGCCATATCAATACTCATATTCCTCAAGGCACAGGCCGAGGAGGTGGAGTTGCAGCCATCTTTGACTCAAGTTTACTTATCAATACTAAACCAAAATTAAATTATACCTCCTTTGAAAGCCTTGTTTTTAGTCATACGCATCCGACCTGGAAAACTTTGCAGCCAATCTTATTTGTTACAGTGTAGGCTACCGTGCACCAGGTCCTTATAGTGGGAATGCTGATACATCATTCCAACTACTTGCTACGCACGAAATTCTTTATTATTCTGCTGGATTATTTTGCACCTCTTCTTCTCCCACAGTCCACATCGCAGAGACTCGTTCAAACATCAAAACGTTCAGCTCGGTCGGGAATCGATGGCTATTACTTTTATCATTCATAACTTTCATAATTCCAGAGATATATCCCATAATTCATCAATCTTTTAACATGGAAGTCAATGGAGAAACTCTTCAGACTTGAAAAATCTTCATGCAACTTCAACTGCTAACTGTTCCTTCATACTTTCCCTCAGAAACCTCATTCCAACTTTAA
>NW_011359682.1:0-3475 GCF_000735185.1 Notothenia coriiceps
TTTGACAATAAATACATACAAAAATGTCATCTGTGTAAGCCTTGGCGCTGTAAAAAGCACAACCAATCATCTGAGCCGGCCCAGCTAAAATGAATGGATGTCTGTTAGCCTTCCATCTGTGCACAAACTTATCTCGTGCCCTCATTGGTCATGTGCGAGTTCGTGTGTGTTGGAGGAGGGGCTCTGTAAGGACTCTGAAGGAAGGGGCAGATTTTCTTCGGTTGTGTATTTTCAAATTCTAGCGCACTCGAGCTGGTTTCTCCATTCTTACCTACCCTACCTTTAATAAATGCAGGCACATTTTTAGCGCCTATTCATACGAAATCAGTTGTCCCTCCCCCTGGTGCCAGGTCCAACAGATCCATCTTTAGGCTCAGCAGCCCTGTCCCAAAAGGCTGAACCTGAACCAGCTTTTCTTCCAACTGAAGGAGGTGAGCATTATTGTGTTGAATGACATGCCACTTAACATATCTGAAGGGAGACTGGAATACAATATGTATATATATATATATATATATAACAAAAAGCTAACATCTAATTTAAATTATACATTTCAAACACAGTATTTTCCCACATAGCCAATGATCTATATAAAACAAAAAACTGCTTTTAGTCTATTTAGGATGATGGACAGTTTGAAGCATTGAGTGATCATTCTGTAAACAAAATGTTAATCACCAACATTTTGGTTATGATATTAATACTAATGTTATTATATTAAAGCAGGGATGGGGAACCTCCGGCCCCGGGCCGTATGCGGACCGCTAGACCATTTGGTAAGGCCCTCGAGGTAATTTATAAACAAAGTGGCCTGTGCCTGGTGGTGGGGCCCAATGTGATATATTTTCATGGGGCCCAAAATCCCTGGCGGCGCCCCTGAGCGGAGGTTAATGTAACGTTAGTTTAATATGCTCGCGAAATGCAAATCTCAAGTGACAAATTCAAAGATTACCTATTTAATTATTAGCTTTTTAATGTAAAACCTAGTGGAATAATAGAATAGTTTTTAAGTATTCAAATGGAGTCACATGGAGCGCACGTTAGCTATGTTACTGGTCCTACCAGGCTATAGCTGTAAAATTACTAAGTGCATGTATGTATTTTATTGCTCATAGCCTAATGCATTGATCTGATAGGACTTACTTCACCATCAGCAGCCAAACCCTCAGCATAAATATCTTATTAATACTAAAACACCACTGTATATATTCTTATATACATGAAACGTAATGTAATGCAATTTACAAATGTTTACTTAAAAGTATAATTATATATTTATTTAAAAAATATATATATATACACTGCACAAAATATAAAAGCAACACTTTTGTTTTTGCTCCCCCAAAATAAACCCTAGGCAAATAGTGGACACACCAGATACTGACAGGTTGTGTAATAATCATGCTGTCTAATCAGCATCTTGATACGTCCCAACTGTGAGGGCGATGGATTATCTCGGCAAAGGATAAGGCAAAGTGCTCACCAACACAGATTTAGACAAATTTGTGAAGAATATTTGAGAGAAATAGGTCTTTTGTGTTCATATAAAAAGTATTTGATCTTTGATTTCCGCTCTTGAAAAATGGGAGCAAAAACTATAAAGTATTTTTGGTCTGTGTATGTATATATTAATTATATTTAGTTATCTTTTTATTTAAAATGTTACTCTATCTCGCTATGTTTATTATGTTGAATTCTATGTTTTCTTTTCATTTATCTTTTAGGAAGATAAGTATGATATTTACAAAGTTGTATAGTCTCACGTTAGAGACGTTTTGAATTTTTAGTTTTTTTCTCATATAAAATAAAAAACCTTACCATAGATGTTTTCATCATTTTGAGTGAATGCATGTTAGTTGTTATTAGAAAATGTGCTTTCAAATGATATAATAATGGACCATTGGTGCATGTCACAGTGGAAATCAGCATGACGTCCTGTACATGGCAGGCGTTGCCATTGGATGGCCGTCTGCTGGTTGGTTTGCGCTATTTCCAAAAAGTGGAACAGCAGTAGCTTGTAGCTGAGTTTTTTTCATTTGGATTGGAATGGCTCATCATGACAACCACTCATTGATGCATATTGAAGTATGTGTAAATACATCACTAGAGGTTCCATCAATGTAAGAATTTCCTTGGTCTCTGATATATCCTGACCTATAACTGTGTGAAGCAAAGGTACACTGTCTGTGTGAGCAGTGTCACTCAGGGCTGTATATGTTTGCAGGTCACCAGCAGAAAGAGCACCAACCAATTCAAGCTGATGTACATATTCACAACCAATCACATCCGTCACAGTCACAACACTCTCCGGGGTCAGATCAAGGCACATCGATATTCCATGTGGCCTATTTCTCCCGAGCATGTCGCAAATGATACACATTTTCACATCCTAAATGTAGACTGGTGCAGGATTAGAGCAGTCATACTTCTACATTTCACATCTCAGATATGAAAATAAATTGCAAAGTGGTTGCGAGATGCAGCTCTATGTCGAGAAGTGTAAGGCAGGCAGGCAGTCACAGTGTGACCCTGAATGTCCTGTTAACTATCCACACAATCACAGTAGCTCTGCCTGGGTCAATTCTCAAATAACAGAAATATGGTAATATGCGTATTGATATTGGGCTAAGCACCTCCTGAAGAAGCCTGAACAATGGTCTCACCCTGACCCCAATGTTTATCGACTCAATTATCCTTCCATCTCCACGTTCGGAGCACACTTGGACTGCTTATTTCTCCCATGTCAAAAGATGAAAGCCAGTGAAAAGTGTGCCGAGGAAAAATGAGGGGTGTGGAGAGTCAAAGAGTTTCATTTCTAAGACGAGGAGGCATTATGAGCGCATTTATCCAAAATTGGAAAATAATGAAGAAAGATTAAAGCCCTCCCAGTATTTTAGACGCTCCAAATGGACAACCAGTCCTGCAGTTGACAATGGAACACAGAGAGTTCCAGACACCATTATGGTCCACAAATGTGAGAGAGAAAATATGAAAGCCTCTTTGCAAGAGAGAGGGAGTGAAACTTGAATGTACATCCCCTTTAATAAATGCTGTGTTGTGGTGACAAGACAAGAGATAAGCGCCCACTGTCTTTAATGACGTAAAAAAATAGTGTAAAGAGGCTTTTACATCACCTATTTCTGCTGTGATTATACACCACCTTTTCAAGTGCTGCAGCTCTATCCATGCTGATCCTCCAGACCCCTTATCCCTCTGTCATCTGCAATATTTGGAGCCAAACACAAACATGCATGTGGCCTGCTCATTCAATGCTGTTGCCACCCCTGATTTAATTCAAAAATCTGAGATATATGCTTTGTTTGGTTCTATATTTCATTCTCAAATGAATCGACACCTAAATAATAATAATAATAACTTGGATTTCTATAGCGCCTTTCATAATACCCAAGGTTGCTTTACAAGGAAGAACAGAAGTATAAACGAACATAACAAACATAACAAACAAAAAGCAGTC
>NW_011359683.1:0-2693 GCF_000735185.1 Notothenia coriiceps
AGGGGCTCAGGTGAGCTAAAGGACTTTCTGAGTGTTTAGAACGGTTTTGTCACAAATTATTCAAAAGATTATTTCCGTGGCACACCTTCATATGATCATTATAGTTATACAAACAATAAGAGAATACATGAAAAACAGGTATGAAATAGCCTACTATACAATATGTCAGTAAAACAAGAATACAGTTTAAAGGGGAGTGATTTGTAAAATATCCATAAAGAAAAAGAAAATCTGTTTACAGTTCTGTTTCATATGGGTGCTGAGAGAGGTATCCATAGATCTCTTCATGTTGCTCTCAAAGTGCACCAGATTGATGCTTTCAACTTCAATATTTGAAAAAAATCTTCCCGGGGGAACATCCCCCCCGGACCCCCCTAGAGGAGGTGAGGTCCGCTCCCCAATAGCACTTTACCCCTGCATATATGCCTTGAGCTGATTATGGAGCCTTCATTGTAACAGTAATTCAGATGCAATTAGCCAATATGAAAGGCCTCAAATTGGAAGCATTGTCTGGGCCGTCTTTTTCACTCAATTCTGCAATAGGTAGATCTCGCCTTTCACCTAGGCCGAGGTCGGTGATCTTGGGCTTAAAAAGGTTGGTGACCACTGCTCTACAGCGACACTAGCGGCTCGGCTGGCTGACGTAATCGCTCTTCATGCAAAGCGAACGGGGGGGAATGGGCAGCGAGCAGAGTGCCAGGCGGAACACGGGGGATTTGAATGGGAGTTAATGTATCGATACCCGCGGCTGAAATATCGATACTTTCCCGGGAAACAAAATATCGATATATATCGCAGGATCGATTAAATTGCACAGCCCTAATTGTAACCACATAGGACTGATTTAATCAAAGCACTTTTACAGTGTTTTGTTTTGGAACCATGTTCCATGCCACTCCTTAGTGCAAACACAATATTCTACACAACAACTGTGCACTGTATTCTAGCTAATATTAAACATGATCAAAATAGTATACGTTTGGCGGTTTACCCTTTGTCTTCTTGCCTTTATGTATTATGTTAACATATTAATGATAACTTAAGGTATGCCATTGCTATGAAACGTTTCAATGTGACCTTGGGCAAGATACTCAACCCCAAATAGAACCTAATGGCCAACAGTGTGCGAGTGTGTGTGAATGTTAGCCTCCTGAATGCTGACTGTATTTGTAAAGCGCTCTGGTCGGTTTTCAAAGACTGGAAAAGCTCTATACAATGCGGTATGTGTGAGGGTGACTACCTGTTTTGAGCGTCGTCCTTCTCCATCAGGGTGGGGTGTGGCCTGAACACCAGTTCTATCTCGCTGGCTCCACCGTCAATCACAGAGTCCCCGCCCCCGTTCTCAGCAGCGTTGTCCATGTCCAACCCGCTGTCATCACTCGTCTTTGTGCGCTTAATGCTTGGACCTGCCTCCTGAATTTTTTTTTGCAAAACACACCAATGAGAACATACGCAGGAATCCTGACGTCAAATGTCCTTTTAAGACCCTTTCCATACATGTTAAGACCTCATCGCCACTTTGAGTTCTAACCGGTTACATTGCACACTTTACCTCACATTTACTATATACAGTATTGATTGTCCTTCCTCCTTATCTTCCAACCATTTGGACGCAAACTTGAATTTCCCCATAACGATGTGGTTTAACAACTGGCGTAAACGGACCTTTGCGCGCTATCAAGCAGTGAGCGTGCGATGTCCTGTTCAGATGACGTCAAATCCAACGGGATGCCATAAATAAACTACACAGAATCACACAACACACCTACGCAATGATTACATTCAGGCAGACTGTAGAATACAACCTCTTTGGACAATTTATAGACTTATTGAAAACAAGCTACAAAATGTAACACCTTGGACAATGCCCTTTAATACTTTTTAATAGCCTTAATTTTCGCTAAATATATTTATCAACTTGTAATTTTTTTTTAGACCCCGCGGACACCCTGTAACATAACCAGGTAGTTTTGTTGACTAAACCTTGAGCATGTTAACCACATATTTGAATCTGCAATTTTTCACACCGTTCACCTGTCGCTGTTACTCTCCAATGATCAAGTATTTAGTTATTTGAGCCTTTGACAAATAACGACTTCTTTTGATTGTGTATGAGGAGGTTTGTGTTCGAGAGCCTGCTCAAAAGACAGTAAAACATCTTTAAAAAGTAAGTAATCTGATTGGTTAATCTAAGGAGGTTTGCTAAAATGGCTTAAAAACAAAAAATGTTTGTACTAAAAGATGAAATTCCAAATTCAAAGGATATTTGTGTTGTGCAAAATAGCTACAGTGAAGATTAGTTTTAAGGAACTGTTGTGTAAAGGAGGTGGCAGAGAAAGTGATTCACACATGAATTAAGCCAATAGAACATACATTTGCAAGAAAAAGCTGTGAGCCCTTTGGAACTACCTGGATTTCTGCATAAATTGGTCATAAAATATGTTCTGATCTTCATCTAAGTCACAACAATAGACAAACACAGTCTGCTTAAGCTAAAACCACACAAACAATTATATGTTTTTATGTTTTTATTGAACACACTATGTAAACATTCACAGTGCAGGGTGGAAAAAGTATGTGAACCCTTGGATTTAATAAACTGGTTGACCCTCCTTTGGCAGCAATAACCTCAACCAAACGTTTCCTATAGTTGCATATCAGACCTGCACAACGGTCAGGAGGAATTTTGGACC
>NW_011359684.1:0-7595 GCF_000735185.1 Notothenia coriiceps
CTGTTTTCTTCAAGTTTGTATCTTGTTGGTCGAACGCACTTATTGTAGGTCGCTTTGGATAAAAGCGTCAGCTAAATGCAATGTAATGTAATGTGCCCAAGTTAAGACAGAAAACCATGCAGTGGAGAGTCTACAAGTTTTAAAAAGCAGCACCAATCTTTCAATAGCGCTAATTGTTAGTCAACATTTAGCACTGGTAATGCCAAAGGGCGAACACATACATGAAAGCTCTGCTACAATACTGGAGGGACTCTAACCAATATACACATGTGAGGTTGTGTATCTGCTATCTCTTATGCTGTATGGTAGACTACACATTGGGCATCATGAGGCATGGCCATGTCCAGACAAAGTATATTTCAAATCTGTGGGAAACACTAGATATGCATGCTTTTGTTTTTGAATAATTCAGATGACCTTGATTCTTTTTCTTTGCAAAAAACACCATGGGTTGTTTCATTAGCTTCGGTTTCATAAGAAAAAGGTGCCAGCAGAATCTCAGGACGCCTAAAGTAGCTCTCCCTCGTTAGAACTCGTTAACATTTCTTAGGTTGTTAGGGCCCCGGGTCTCGTTAGGGCCGCTGCAGATGAATGAGGAGGGCTGAGGGTGGGAGGCGTGAGGGTGCTGGGAGACAGTCAAGACAGCCTCTCTCACTGAACCCTTTGTCAGCGCTGTCAAAGCCTTCTCATCACACTCAGCTGTTCACTGTAAAACACACTGATCATTATGAACAGGCCACAGATAGAGAATAACAATGAATGTGGCAAATCTATATTCTCTTGTCAAACAGAAACTACTGAATAAACAGAGAGATGTCCTCATGCTCTATATCACATCTTATTTTTTGGAGATATTCTTAATTTAACTCTGTAGCCAGAAGCTGCTTTGCCGAAAACACAGTTAGAGAAGAAAAATGTAAATGCAGAAAGTCCGCCCTTCATCTCTATCTGCACAGACAGCCTCTTCATCCCACAACACACTGTAGTGCTGTGCAGTCTGCTTCACTTCCTCTCATGTGTCAAAATATATGTTACATTTGCAGCGTTTGGACATTCTGCAACAGTACATTTAGCCAACAATATCCTCACTGACAAGCCTGCAGATGTATTGGCCAATTAGCATATTGCTGATATTAAGGTAGTGGCATGAATGTTGGCCTCTGAAGCTGCGTTTCCATTGCATTGTACAGCTCTACTCCACTTACATCATTTCTTACCATTCAGTTACATTGCTTCAAAATGTTGTGTCAGCAGGAGGCTTGCTGAATTATTTCATTGGCAACTTAAACAAAGTCAGTCTGCATCTGCTCAATTGTTAAGGAGTGTAAGGAGTAGTTTTGACGGCTTCCAAATGCCAGGTTTGTGCAGGTTGTCCGGACCGTCACACACCAGTTTTGATTCTCTCTGACATATGAGTTGTCTGCAGTGTCTTAACGTCACCTTTTAGTATTGGCTCAGCTAGCTTAGTATCACGTTTGAGGTGGTAAAGTATAATATACAGAAATATGTTATCAAATGTTTACCTCCTAGCCATGCTTACTGGCTAGCCTTGCCTACTTATTCTGTTTGCCGTTTAGTGCTTGGTATGTAGTCAGAACATACAGTATTTCAGTCAAAAAGGTGTTTGCTGTAGTTTCATTAATGCAGAGACAGAACCAAAGCAGATACGTTTTAGGTGGCAAACCAAAAGAAAATGCGCTAAAATGCTGCATAAGGCTGAGGGTAACCACAGAGTTGACAGTTCTTGTCACTACGAGCAACCCTTTCAACACATTGTTCAAGGTCATTTGATTTATTGGTCAAATAAAAATAGTCACAAGTGCACCTGTGATATCGCTTTTCTTTTAATCTAATATTTTTTGGGTATGGATCTGCAGCATTCCATTCATCAGCAAAGACTCATTCTGGAGGTCAACACCAACCCTTCTGAAGCAAATTGCTACAAGCTATATCAAATTAGGATTGGATAATGATGTACTTTCTCAAATGTCTTCAATTTACCTGCTTAATGAGATTTTAGGACACCGTCTCACGCTTAGCCATCAAAGTCAAGTTCCTCTCCAACGTATTTCTGCAGACGTACCTCTCTGAGTGCTGGGGATCACAGCAGGAGTTACAGTCACTTACAGTAAGTGATCTGAAAGACCCTCCCTTAGCATCTTCAAAAGCCCTTTCAAAGGATTGGAGCAGTGCAGATAATAATGACATTGAACCCAACAAAGAGAGGAGAAAGACACCTACTGTAAGTGACATCTTTATACCTATACGAGCCTGGCTGATGGATGGCTGCTTGTCAACATACCGTCCCATGACAGATAATGTAGATGGCTCTGCTTCCGTCTTGTCTTTTATCAGTGTGCTGTCTGTCCGATGTGTAAATGTCTCAGCGTGACATGATTCATGCCAGAATATGTATGTATCTTTGGCCTAAAGGTACAATATGTAGAGCTGAGAGGGGAATTCCACATCAAAATCAGTTTACTTGTTAAATGGTGTGGCTCTTGAGTAGCTTTCAAAAGTCTGAGAAAATAACTGATGATGTCATTGGACCAGCTTCAAATTTTAACAGTAGGTTTTTGTTATAAAAATGTTTACTGTTACGATAGGAGTTAACCTGAATATTATCATGATTTAGCTGTGATGGAGTGTTCACCACTGCCGATATGTAGGTATTTACTGACCGGGTCCCATCATTTACGCTTTCAATCTCTCTGTGGACGGCCCGCAGATGTGAAGTAAAGAAAATTGTAAATGTTGATATTTTGTTGTTGTTTGACTTTCAAATATGACACAGCAGCTTTTAGGAAGGATAACAAAATTGTTCTTCTTTGTTTTCACCAGAAACAAGGCGGGCCTTAATTTGTCAACGCAGTGGCGTAGCACTCCTCTCATCCATTTACCAGGCAGGCAGCATTACGGGAAGTGTAGTTAACGGTCTTTGTGGAGCTTGACACATGCTTGTGACAAAGTGAAGATACCTCGGCCTCTACGTTTCACCCTTTTCTATTCCCCAGTATCTGCATCTGGAGCAGATGCCACTATCTTTTCTTCCTCATATCTCATACTTCACTCCTGCTAAATTACAGCAGCATGACATGCAGCCACTGATCAAGCGTCCACAGCCATGGCCACCTCTGTCTGCCATATCACATGATATTCATGAGAACAGTTTTGCCCAAAACATTGTGCAGCCATCCCATTGGGCAGATCGCAGCACAGAGACACAACAACACATAGATGGTTTCCCTTTCCCCTCATCACTATGTTTAGATTGGAATTAGCTGCTGCACTTCATCAATTATGCAGCGAGGCAGCCTCTGTCTCCTCATCTGCATGCTGATCCTCTCCCTTTGAAACCAGCCATGTGGTTGGAGAGGCTTTTTACTCAGCATGGTAGAGGACAACATGACTCCTCTTATATTGCATAATGCATCACGGTTCTTTTGTGAGATACAAATCTAATCACATTTGTAGGTATATAAATTAAGATTTTTCAGATGATATTAAATGAGTTACAAGTTGCCCCCTGATAGTTCCTAAATTGACCACCTCTATGGTTAAGGCATTGTTAAAGTTAGGGAAATAGGGGAGAAAAGACCCTCAGCCTTCCATCTGCAGTGTCAGATGTTCTGTACACCCTCAGTTAAACCTGAGTGTCCAGTGTTACGAATCACACAAGGCTCAGGACCAAGAACGCACAACAGCAGGGACAAGGTAAAAATGTACGGCTTTTAGTCAAGAGATTAATAAAATATTCAAAGTAAATGCTCACTTGAGGGATACAAAAACACTCAAAAACTCAATCAATGGATAATTAGGTCTGGGGAGATGGCTGGTAGGTTTGGTATGACAAACAAACTGGTACAGGGAGACGCAGACTATATACACACAAGGTAGGGGGGCACAGGTAAAGACTGTCAGGGTGTGGTCGACAATCACAGAGGCGGGAAACACACAAAGCCAGGTTATCAGTTATCTTAAAGGAGAGGGAGAGGTTACTACAAAATAAAAGCAGAAGTCACGAGACAAGACAAAGGACTTGAATTAGATCAATTAACTTGACATAAATATATGTCTTTGTAAAAGTTTGAATAATGCTTTAATTGCATGCTTATTTTACCTTTAATCTTTGGAAAAAGACCAACCAGTTTTTTTTTTTTTTAGCCTTTATTGATACAGGTTTAGATCTCATTGAGACACAAGGTCTCATTTTCACGAGAGACCTGTCAGTGGTAACACTACCACACAAAGTTACAGACAGACAGGACACTAAACACAGAGGCAACACTAAAATACAACATCTGTTGTCATGTGCCAGCAGAATATCTCAATTATCGTTAAATTACATGTCATTTAGCAAACGCTTTATTTCAAAGCAACCAACACCAACATTTACATTTCGTATAAAGGCCTACTGGAGGAATTCCGGGTTAAGTGTCTCGCTCAAGGAAACTTCAACATGTTGACTGCATGGAACCACTGACCCATTTACCCCCTGAGCCACAGCCGATATATGCCAAAGCTTCTTCTTTGCAGCCTGAGCAATCATTTTACCAATACTCAACATGATAATAGGTAACACAACTATAAAAGACATAGCAACTTGAGTTCAAATCTTAAAGATGTGCCCAGGGTCGACAGGTTTGTCATTTTGTCAGGGCCATAGATTCAAATTCTATTCAACTCATATAGTCGTTTCTCCCACCATTTTGTTTATACAAGCATAAAACAAACATGCATGCCTGAATACAAAAACAAGGAGCAATGCAGTCTTTATGATAAAACTATTTTGTCTGCTTGGGGCTGATTCTTCATTTTCACCGGAAAGGGAGCGGGGCCATCATTTTGCGTGGTGCAATGCAATCACTTTAGAGAAAATACAGATAAACGATCAATAAGTCAGGCAAAGACTAACATATTCAACTAAACACGCTCTACCCTGCACTCTCTTTGCTAGGGCATTGAGAGGGGGGATGGAAGGTTAACAAGGGCCATGCATTTGACTGCCAAGGCACACAGAGGGATGGCACCCCCCCATCGCCTACTGCCTCTGCATGTAAGTGAATCTGATTCACTATAATGGTGCAGACAAAGACAGAAACCCTCTCTCTGGGGACGTGGAGATAGATCATATGTAGCTTATTTCCAGTGGCGAGCCGTGACTTTTATACCTAGGCCTTCTGACCCCCTCAATCTTGAAAATGACTCGGTTAATAATTTTGCAACGATGTCATCACTATCACTGACATGAGCCATCACGAACGAATTTATGCTAATTAGCTACTTCCGCCTAGCTTGACCCGTTGCTATAACATACATGCATAAACTTCACAGCGGGCAGAACTTGTCATAAAGTCCGCGAAAATAAAGCCCACCCATTTAGAGGGAAGATATGATTGGTCAATTGTACTGTCAGTTGACATTACTCTCTCATTGAGTTACCCTAGCTGGCCCTCTGTGAATTTATAGCAGGACCACCAATCAGCTCCTGTCTTCAAGGAGCTTCTTTCATTTAACCCTTCACATTCCAACATAAACTGAACAGGCAGATTCGAGGGATTTATGTCTTTGGAAATGTCATTTTAAATACAATTAAATCAAGTTATTTTGGTAAAACTAATGAAAAATGTAACAAATGTATTTTCTTTTTTTTTAAATATATATTTTTTAAATCTTTTTCAAATATTATTTTTTTGAATATCTTAGGCCACTGCTTATTTATTTGTGGCTCATACATCCATCCCAACCTCGCTAAATATGAGTATGATCCTCTTTTTGAAAAACTCCCAGTTGGTTGATTATGCATATGAAGAACTGTGAAATTAGCCCCTTTTGTTTGGTTCTTGCATTTCTCTTTAAACGTGTGAATTGGCTCCATTATACAAAAAGAAAAATCGGGCTAATCCTTACATCCCTCTCTGCCTGCCTCCACCCATCCTCGCTCTCGCTGGATTTCCTCTGTTTTTCTGTCTTGCTGTGGGGGAAACAAAGGGAACAAAGGAGCGAGAGGAGACAGTAAGCTTCTCATCCACTGTAGTGAGTTCTGGAGTGGGAGCTCTCAATGGAGTGCTGGGCAGACTGGGTGGACTGGTGGTGCTCTGAGAACTAGGCCAGAGGACTGTTGACAGCACCCCAGAGTCCAGAGTCAGGGCCAGATGAAACGGATTACTGGAAGAAAAGGGGAAAAAGTTGTCAATATATGGCTCAGGTTTGGGGATAAGGGATTATTATTGGAAAGACTGTACGCTGTGGGATTTAAGACTGGGATCAAGTGGAGGGGAAATCACAGTTTGCCTACTCCCATTTAAATAAAAATTCAAACATGAATTCGATCAAATTATATTTGAAGGAGGAGTCAGTTCAAGTACCTGTCAATGCAAATAAATTGTCCCAAAATTGCACACTAAATAAAAATGTCCGACTTCCTGTTGGCTTTACAATACATCTGCATGACGCTTTGTTTTTTAGGTATCTGCTCCGACTATTTTGGTGTTCAGGACTTTTGTTATCACAACACATGTACAAAGCACATTGCAATTCATTATATTTGTATAAGGAGCCGTTGGCAGCTACTATTTCAATTTCAATTTCAAACCTTTATTCACCCAGATTGTCCCTTGAGATCATAGATCTCTTTTTCAAGGGAGACTTACAATATAGAGTCCTGGGGGTCAAGTGCCTTGCTTAAAGCCACACAGTGCAATAATGCACATGCTTACAGTACAGCAGCAGCACAGATAAAGGTGCATTTCACCTATTGTGTTATTAGTCTTTTATGTGCCGGTTTAGCTGCAGCAAAATCTGGACAATCCTTTTTTTAATCGTCCACATTGCTCAGATTCTGATATGCACACCAGTATTTAACTTGATATTGAAAACAAGGGAGGCCAAAAAGGTTTTTATTAGTAACGTCCTCGCAGGGAGGGATCTGGTTTTGTGTGTATACAGTTTGCGTCTGTGTGCGTGAGAGGTAATCATGGCCTGCTGACCTTTTTTCTTGACACAGGAAGTGGTGATGTAATAGTACAGAATCCCAAAGCTTTTTCTCACACGCTCTGTCTCCCGCACTGTGTCTCTCCCACACTGTTGTGTTTGCCCCCAAGCCACCGTGTATTCCCAGTTCTACAATTGTGCGAGCGCAGTGGTTATGGTGGCCGTCGTTCAGCTCTCTGGTCGAGACAAACACAGCCATAGACACATTTATGGAGTTTAAAGCAAGGAGGCTGAGGACCTTGTATAACCTTAAAGGCACAACTGATTTCAGAGGGATTCAGAAAGTAGATATTTAACCTTGGACGGACAGGCCCTGTCTTTGTAATAGTATTACCCAATGTCACCAAATAGGCCTTTAACCTGTCATCAAAGGAAATAGAAGTCTCAAATGTACAATATTAGTGTTGTGGTTGCTTTAGTACTGCAAGACTTAGGCCCTGTGTCCACATAGCATAGTTTCTTGCAGGGGGTTGGGGAATATGGTGCATTGTTCTGTCACCACAATTCACACTTTGTTGAATGAGCTGCACTGCCCAGTCTGACAGCCGTAGAACAAGCGGGCTGATCCCTGTACGAAAGACACTGGGTCGCGGGAGCAATGT
>NW_011359685.1:0-2978 GCF_000735185.1 Notothenia coriiceps
GCTTTGGGGGGGTCCAAGAGGGTGGAGAAGATGGAAAATAGTTTTTTGGGATTGGAATAGGAAGATTGGATCTTATCTTGAAAGAAAGTGCTTTTTGCCTGAGAGATGGAAGCAGAGAAAGAGGAGAGGAGAGCCTGATAGGTTAGGAGGTCGTCATGGTGTTTGGATTTCCACCATTTTCGCTCTGCTGCCCGAAGGATGGTTCTTTTAGCAAGCAGTGCGTCATTTAGCCAGGGAGCAGGAGGGGACTGACGAGCCTGCCGAGATGTGAGAGGACAGAGAGAGTCCAGAGAGGATGAGAGAGTAGAGAGTAGAGAGGAGGGTTTCTGCAGAAGAGTTTGGAGGCAGGAGTTGGAACGAGTCAGAGGAACTACTGTATGTTACCAAAGTAAATACAGGAGTGAGGGTCTAATAGGGTCTTCATTGAAATAACTTAATAATTATGACCATTTCTCACACAAATGTCCATGTTCTGGAAGTAAACATAGGAGTCAAATGGAGCGATGTTAGGCAGGGGGGGATTTCGACTTTTGCAGACCATTTACATGCAAAAAGAACCTATATAAATCACTACAGGAAAGGGAAAACCCCAAAAAGTATTAAAGAGCCCCTTTAAATTAAAGTGTAAATGTAATGCAAGCCCTGTCGTGCGTTAACAGACCAGCATTTGAGACGTGCACAGAAGTAATTTATTTGGGAAACATTTAAACAGATGCCATTTGGAGCCCAGTTTTTTTTTCCTTTTTAGATAATGCTGTTAGTGTTTCTGACCCACAGCAGGTTTTGGTTTTGTTAACTGGAGCATAACTGGAGAGTGCAGAGAGTTATGGAGTATACTGTGCCCCCCCTGAAGCAAAGTGCTGCCTCCATAACATAAGAAGATGCTTGGTTTCCTGTTACAGTATAAAAGTATTTTTGTTAAAACAACAGTCCCTCTTTTCTTATTTTAAAAACAAAGAGCCGTGTTCAGTATTGCCGAATGTTGGCGTCTTGAAACGTCACACACGTCAGCTGAGGATTAAAATAATCACGAGTAGTTTTTGTCTCTGTGGTTTCTATTGGTGCCTTTTATTCCATCACAGCCGGGCATCATTCCAATTACAGGACTGGAGTTGGCAGATATTGTAAAGCACTTGGAGAGATGTAAGCTCCGGATGACACACTCTGCACATATATGGCATGCAGTGAAATCCTCAAATAACACGTTGTCACCACTGTAGACCTTCCTTGTCCCACACGCCATAATTAACGTTATACAATGTCTTTTTTCCCTGGGATCTAAAAGAGAGTACCCTCTAATTGAAACGTCAGAAGACTCAAAGCCTCAGCACCCACTCACTGAACAGTGGTGGTTATTTCTCTTCGTTTCTAACCCCCATGCCAATTTAGGGGTAGATCATAGGTTATCAGAAGATGTGACCCACGACATTATGTGGTTGGATTCGTCTCTTGTCTCCCACTGTTAGATTTTCCAGGATATAAATAAACAATCACAATAGGGTTATGTTCTGCCTGTCAGGAATGTTTCCATTACCAGTAGTGACTCCAGCTACCAGTCGACTGTAACAGTGTTCGTTATGCAAACTCAATTGATTTTCAAACTGGGTACATCTGCCATGTTGGCTAATGGATGTTGATTGTTTAAGAAATCAATGTTTGTTCGGTCCTTTCAGGGTAGTGATTGTACTTTGAACAAATAAGACACTCAGCTGAATTGCTCTAGGGTAGCAGGGGTGCAGGGTTTTTCCATTCGATAAAAAATTGGTGCCGGTCTGGTCCTGAAAGTTTAAAGGGGAAATTCCGGTCAAATATTATCAGTGTTTACTGAGCACTAAAACTATTGACAGGCAGGCTATATAATGAATAACTTCATAGTATGTCGATTTGCAGGAAATTCCACTTGCGAAGTCTTTGCTGTAAGACTACGCTTCCACTATAATCAATGAAAGAGTACTGCGGAAAACTTGCGTATGCGCCTAAGTGGTCCGCTTTACAAACATGCCTTCTATTCTTCTTTTACAGAAATCAAATTAAACTATCGATTTACAGAAAAGGATCTAATGAGCTGGTTTTTAGAGTTTGTTTTGCCATTAGCAGCTGGTGGTTCCTTGGTACCTTACATACCCTGTAGTCTCAAGATGTTGGTGAGATTGTTGTTTTAAATGTTTCGCTGTGATATTTTCAAAAACTTATTAAACTATCCAACACAATCCCTAAACAAAAGTTTCTTCAATGTATTCAAATAGGACATTGACTGAAGAGAACAAACAAATGGTAAATACCAGATAACAGAAACTAGGGATGTCCCGATCACCTTTTTTTGCTCCCGATCCGATTCCGATCATTTGATTTTGACAATTTGCCGATACCGATTTTTCCCGATCCGATCTTTATGCAATGCATTAAGAGAAAAAAAAGAAAAAAAGCATTCAAGTTGTCCCTTAAGGTTATTTTTTTATTTAAATTGGATATTCTATCCAACATGGATATAGCTTCTTTCTTTCACAGCAGCATTGGATCAGTTCAGTTGTGCAGCATTGGATCAAAACAAAGTAAAGCTTATCAGTACTCGTTAGCTTACTGCTACAATTAGACACTGCGCCCTGCCCACTCTGTTGCCAGATTTGAGAGAAATAAGCAACCAGGTCTATGAAAACAAGCCCCAAGGAAGCAACACATACATGATGTTGTGTAATTTGAAACCAAAACTAAGGCCTCAGGATGACTTTAAGACTTGAACATGGTCATTTTTGTTTTGTAACATTGAATAAAAAATTTAAAAAAAAGTATTTATAAAAAAAAAAAAAAGAAAATCCCGATCCCCGATTTTTTTCTCCCGATTCCGATCTTTTGAAAATCACGTGATCGGCTCCGATCCCCGATCACGTGATCGGATCATCTCTACATTAAACTCAAATAATTGCAACTACATCTTCAGCAGAGTGTTGTAATTGGTTTGCTTGCTCCATGTGAAAGTT
>NW_011359686.1:0-5417 GCF_000735185.1 Notothenia coriiceps
CGAGTGCACAGACAGGCAGGAGGACACACACCGAGTGCACAGACAGGCAGGGGGACACACACTGAGTGCACAGACAGGCAGGAGGACACACACTGCACCAGGAGTGAAGGTTTCACCACACAATGACATCCTCTCACCTCTAACAGCGCACACTTTCAAACACTTTCAAATACACCTTGATGTTGTTTTCAGTCCATAAAGTCATCTGTCTTTGTGACACAAATGAAGATTTAAGAGCAAGGTGTTATGAGCTATCTTTGTGAAAATGCTCCCACCAAAATAACGCAAAGACTTCACAACACAAGCAGAGAAAGGAGACGTGACTGATTTAGCATCCATTCATCTTAGAGAGAGATTTCACTTTTCATTTATTCAGCTTCACCCTGTCAAATGAAACGCCTCTTCTCACCTGGATGACTCCTGAGCATCACAAGTCTCTGTCTCTTGATCAGTTCCAGACACACACAGTTTTCTTTCTGCACACGTTTCACTTCTGTTCAGGGCACAAAGGGGCTGTGTAGGTTTCAGAACCCTCGCGTGAAATCTGCTCACCAAGCATTCACTTAAAAAACATCTTGGATCCAAATTCTCCTCGAGGCAAACACGATGCGTTTCTACAGCTCCTGGAAGTTCACCTCAGAGCATCTGCATACCACAAGTGTACGTACACTGTGTGTGTGTGTGTGTGTGTGTGTGTGTGTGTGTGTGTGTGTGTGTGTGTGTGTGTGTGTGTGTGTGTGTGTATGTGTGTGACACTGATGATCCACGCTCATGTCAATTCTGTGCACTTGATTTGACTATATATATCTTACATTATATTTTCCAACAAACAATTTTCCTTGTTAGTAAATCTGCCCGTGTTTTCCATTTGTTTCTATATGTAAAATGTCTCAATCTTTCACCCACATATTTGCATATACAATCTATACCTCTCAAATAACTATACACTAGGTATTTGAAAATAAAACACCAGTGACCCCCAGAGGTCATGCAGCTCCTCACACGTTGGACCAACAACACATTTAAAGCTCTGAATAACAAGGCTGGAACTTACTTTGTGCTCTGGACATCTAGTAGAGAAGTTATCCTCGTTTAAGACACAGCCTGGAAATTAAAAAACACAGATAGAGAAAATAAGCTTTCATATCCTTAAAGATTGTCCCATGAGACTGAGAGAGAATGAGAGCGAAAAGCTTTCAACATTTCACAGCCAGAGTTCAGAGGGAGCAGAAGGTAAACGGCGAAATACAAAAATAAAAAAAGAGTTTACTTTTGAACATTCAACATTTATAAAAAAAAAATATATTTTGGAATACATAAAAGAATAAAAAATTAAATATACATTTTGGAAATAAAATGATTAATAAACAAAAATATAAATCTAAAAAAAAAAAAAAGTGGGAAAATATAGTAAAAGATACAACTGGATATATAAAGACAAATACAAAATATAATTATAAACATTTTCATTTTTTACATATACTTCTTTATATTTTTATTAAAAATAATTAATAATAATTAATCTATTTATATACTATTATTTCTATTTATAAATTACATTATTTGTACAATATATATATTTTTTATTATTGTATTTAATTGTATTTTTTTTATTTTTCCCAATTGCTTTAGTATTCCTTCAGGGCCAAAGTGTCTAGCAACCGGCTTTACTTATTTATTATTTTATTTATCACTCTTTATTTTGTCCTTACAAATGAATTCTTCTCCATAGACTTTTATGATACCACCATTTTACAAACAGTACACATATTGAGGGTGCATTCTTTTCCTGACATTTCATACTGTACCTGATTGAATGGCACATGAGTAGTGATAACTTCTATGACAGCCCTTCTGGAAACATCCCATAATTGCACCTGTTTGTTGGCACGCTGAACATTTCTGAAAAGAAAAATTACACAGTGAGACACAGACTTATTGATATTAAAAGCATGAAACAAATAGTCAGTTGTTTTTTAATATGTTAGTGTGCCGCTCACTGTTTCCTGTGCGAGCTGGGCAGCCTCCTCCAGCCCGTACAGCTTCCCCCCCACCAGGAAGACCCCGGTGGACCAGATGCCGCAGTCCCCGTGGATCCAGCCCTCGTCCACACGGAGAGGCACCTTTGGGAGGAGGTTAAGTTGAAATAAAGAGGTAAATACCTCCACAATCTAGAAAGTGTAGAGTAAAAATTAGGCTTAAAAATGTATCAAGACAGAATTTATGACAGCTTAGGGGGTACAAAGCCATTACAGGAAACAATCTGAAATGCATCGTGTGCTATTTGCGCTACCTTTTTTTAGGTTCACATTTGTATTTTGTGTCTACTGTGACATGTTTACATGCTTCTTTGTTCAAAAAGCTCTTTATTTTTATCATACTGCCTGTGCTGCAGCACCTCTTATCACCCTCTGTCTGAAACCAGAGCCCAGTCTGCTCTGATTGGTTAGCTGGCCGGCTCTGTTGTGATTGATCTACTTCCTAGAAATGTCCCGACACTTAGCCTATCACGTACAATGTGATGAAATGCAATTGTTTAATAGTGATGTTACTATGTTCCTGAAGTAAACAAAGGAGTCCAATGGAGGCGTTTCAGGCAGCGGGGGAGTGTGTGGGAGAGAAAGTCCCTCTGGAGGGAACTTTGGCAGATCATTTACATGCAGAACAACCTATTAAATATGTAGGGGAAAACCCCCAAAAGCATAATAGGGCACCTTTAATGAAGAATGCTAAGCAATATATCTTTAAACCAAATATCTCTGTGGTCTCGACCCAAAAACAAGACATTTAAAGACATCACTTTTGAATTTGAAAAACTAGAATGGATATTTTATACACAAGTATTATTTAAAAAATATCTATTCAATATTCAGCATAACAATAACAACCATTATCATTATTTGCGGCCCCACCTTTGGGAGAGAGTGGTTGTCACCCTCAAGCAGACTTTTGACGCCATGGCAGTCATTATCTGAGGAGTTCACTGAGCTTCTGCTGGCGTTTGATTGTCCCTCCTCTTTCTGCTCAGTCTTGCACAGCAGAGAGGGGCCGGTGGGGTGATACGGGCCGTGGAGGTCCCCCAGGCCCGTGGCGTTGGCCGTCTGACCGCACAGGCAGCAAAGTAGAGCTACCTCACCCCCGCTCTCTGAGCCAGAGCGCCCCAGCTGGAAACAGGAAGTGTGGGGAACAAACCCGGACAGAGAGGAGGCTTTCTGCTGCTGCCCCCTCCTCACCGTCGCCTCCTCTTCTGGATAGTTAACAACAGTGCACGCCCTCTTCTGCACGTGAACAAAGGGGCAAAAATTCCCCGATGTCTTTTTCAGTTTTTTCTCTTTTAAGTTTGCATATTTGAGCTTTATTTCTGGCTCTCTAGGAGAAAACAGAGAACAAGGTCCAGTTGGCCGCGAGCGCACTTTTTTCTTCTGTCGTGCCACTGTTTGTTTTATTTTTTTACTTTCATGCTGCTCTGTAGCACTTGTGCTTTTTTGTGTCTGTTTAGTTCTTGTTTTTTTTGTTTTACAAATGGCGGGAGGCTTCTTTCGTTTACAATTGATGGCTTTGCAACGAGGCTGCTGCTCCCTCTGCGGTGACTTCCTGTCTTTCTGAGAGGCCGCATCAGACTCCTCTGAGCTGCTGCTCACTCTTTGGGACACATGTTCTTGCAAGGCCGACTCCTCTGTGTCCGAGCTGGTAAACCTTGCCTCGTACTCCATCATGTCGTCAAAGTCACAGCTTTCGTTATAAATGCCCACCACGTTATTTTTAGCTTGCCTCCTCAAACTGTACCTGGACAAGCTGCGTGGCGACTCGCTGCAGACGTTTTGAAATATTTCAGACACAGATTTCCTGATTCTAGTGCTGCGTCGGATTCTTCTAGGCTGAACTTTTTCATCCTCACTCTGAGGAGGAGTTTCTCTCGCTAGACTTTTCTTACAAGAAACGGTTTTCTTGTTTTTGCTAGTGACAGAAACTTCAATGATGTCACTGTCGTCGCTTGAAATATCTACCAGGGATTCAGCAGGGTGTGTGTACACAGTGTTCAGGTCTGACAGAAGCACGACAGGCCGGGCGTGATGTATCGGGATGTCCACGGAGCTGTCTGAGGACTCCTCTGAGTCCGAGCTGTCGGGACTGGGCGAGCTCAGAGGCTGAGGTAGGTGATAGCAGCCTCGCTCTTCTTCCAGCGAGGACACCTCCGGGGACAGAGGCTCCACGATGTGCCTCATGCTGTCCTGGAGGAACGAGCTGCATAAGAGCGGCTCCTTAGTGGACGAAACGAGGAAAATAACATCAGAGCCGCTGTCGCTCTCCTCTCCGCCGCTGCTTTCAGGAACTGAGAAACCTGCATGCCACAGGTTGCCGTTAGGGTACAGCCCAGGAGCTAGTGTTGAGTTCATATAGTTACTCAACGCCTCGGGGCTCTGCTCCATATTTCTGCAGTGGAGACCGGGCTGAGAGTTGTAGGAGGACGAGGCTCTGGATCTGTACGGGGAGCTGATCTCGGGGCTGCAGCTCGGCAGCCGTCGGTGGTACCACTCAGGCTTCTTCCCCAGGTCCATGGCTTCAGTGTGGCCGCGGTTCAGGGGGTGGACCGAGAAGCCCTTTGACAGGTCCATAGCCATGAGAGACGGGTCCTGAGGGGACACCTCCATCACTGCAACACATAGACATTTCAATTAGAGGGATTCACTTATTTTTATTCCGACTACTTTAACCAGAAAGGCCCCATTGGGATACATACAACCTCTTCTGACAGTCCTGGTGAAGATGGGCTGCAAACATAGTACACATTAAAAAGTACAAATTGGGAGTTGACATCATTTAAAGTAATTTTTAAAGATTGCAACAGAGGGTAATAATTATGAATCACATGACATGGGAGCTACTGGAAATATTTAATAATTTTCAATAAATAAAAAGAGATACAAAAATAAATAATAATCCAATAATAACAGATGTGTCTTTTCTTTCTTCTTTTGTCATCATACAGTGGCCAACCCGCGGCTCTCGAGCCGCATGCGGCTCTTTGCCTGGTTTCATGCGGCTCTTCAGTTCATATCGAATTTTATATGTGTGAGTTTGGGGGAGAGACGCTGACTCCTGACTCGTGTTGCACGGTGTACCGATACTTGAAAGGTATACCGCGATACCCTGCCGTTAAAAACGTTACGATTCCTCCGTTTCATTAGTATCGGTACTTTAAGAATGACGGGGGGAAGTACTCCGGTGAGAAAACGCCGTTTTAATAAGAGCCGTGTGTGTTCAGCGCTCTGCTTCCACTCCCTGCACTGCAGCCGTGCCTGCAGCAGAGTCCTGCACGGGTCTGATTTTCAAGACCCGCTCCCGCCCCGCACCCGTGACGTGCAATACCGAACCCGCCCCGCTACCCGCACATATTGCCAATTAGTTCCGCAACC
>NW_011359687.1:0-1323 GCF_000735185.1 Notothenia coriiceps
CATTATCTCTGTCAATTCAAATTACTTTGTTTTGTGTGTTATTGTGTGTGTGTGTGTGTGTGTGTGTGTGTGTGTGTGTGTGTGTGTGTGTGTGTGTGTGTGTGTGTGTGTGTGTGTGTGTGTGTGTGTGTGTGTGTGTGTGTGTGTGTGTGTGACAGTTTGTGTGTGTGTGTAATAAGTCAGCTGATCTTCTTCAGTTTCCTGTAGACGCTTCACAGCAGGAGGTTTTATTTATATTTGATGATACGAGGGGATTCCAGAGCAGCCTCGTGTTCTTGAGAAAGAGTAGAAGTAGAGTGTAGGAATATTCTGTTACAGCGAGAGTGTGTGAGAAACTCCCTCTGGAGGAAACAGGGATGTTAGCCTTTGCAGACCATTTACATGCACTAACATCAATAGAAGCAAGAAGCCCACGGGAACAGGGACTCTTTAATATCATTAGCTTTGCTTCCTCTTCATTTTAATCATGCAGTTCATGAACACGACTTCTCTGAAGGCTGGGACATGAACGTGATGCTACGATGTTAGAAAGTCTTTGTTTGGTCCGAAACAAAGAGTAGAAACACACACATGTCAGTGCCAGGAGGATGACTGAAGGCCAGTTTGACAGATTAGACTCATAATGGACGTGGTCACCCTCCCCCTCTTTCCCTCCATCATACCTGCCATCCCTCTCTCCTCCGGACAGGGAAAGGTCAGCAGTCTGACAGCTTCAATAAAACACAACCGGCGCTACCATGTGACGACGGATACACCCACATTGATTCAAGACAGTCAGAAAGGGAGGTGTGAGAGAAACATGACCTGAGGAGGACGGAGACGGATATAAAGAGCCATCGATCGCAGAGAAACGGTGATAGAAAAGAGAAGTGATGGAAGCAAGGGCGTCTCTGTGGCCTGGGGGCATATCGGATAAGAAAAATGACATACAAACAGTGCGTTGGTATGAGGTGGATTATAGATAGGTGCAGGAATGAGTCCTAAAACCCAGGGAAGACAAAAAATGAAGAGATTTTAACAGTTTGTTCTACCACATAAAATACGCCACTGGTGGATAAAATAAAGTCTAAATAAGACGACTAAACGTTATCAAGCAAAACATTAGCCTCCTTTAGCTTAGCGGCGGTGACATGAAGTCATGTGACCGTGCTGTAGTTCCTTTATAGCCCAACATTAGCCTCCTTTAGCTTAGCGGTGGTGACGTGAAGTCATGTGACCGTGCTGTAGTTCCTTTATAGCCCAACATTAGCCCCTTTAGACATGACAGGATGTTGATTAACATGATGATTCAGCCTCTATGGAGAGAGAGATCTCTTGTGTGTG
>NW_011359688.1:0-1058 GCF_000735185.1 Notothenia coriiceps
CCTCATTGAGGAGCAGTGCCCCCCTTCTCCTCGCTTCTCCCCCCAGAGACTCAGCGAAGCCCCCCCCCAGGAGGAAGACAAGGACAGGTAAAGTCTTTATTCAATAATCATCATTAACCACAGCTGTGAGATCAGGGTCTCTTTACTTGGGGAGGTGGGTGGTCTTCATGGAGCCCTTTAAAGGGGGGTCTCCTCTGTGACAGCCTGGGGGGTGGGGGGGCATCAGCCAACATGCACCCTGTCAGTAGAGAAGCTTCCTGCAGCTGAAGACCTGAATGAGGTCTGGATCCACTATGAGTGAAGCTGCTGTAACCGGAACCTGATCCTGATTTATGAATGTGTGTTTTAGGGGGCAGCGTCTGACAGGAAGTAGACCCTCTGCAGGGACCAGGGTCCCCGTCAGGATCCTGCATTCAGGGGGGGGCAGCGACACCTGTCCATACCTGCAGCAACCTAACCCCCCCACTGTGGAAGCTCCTGGGGGCCTCGCTGGTCTGGGCTCTGCAGGCCAGGACTCACACTGCAGTGCATTCAGCCGACACACTGATCCCCCCCACAGGGACCACCTGACCCCCACCCCAGATCACATGACCTCCAACAGTTTGCCACTAGTGGGCCTGCCCTGCAGAGAGGGGGAGACCTCTAGGGGTTTGGGAGAGACGAACTCTGGGGGGTCGGGGGAGGAGACTCCGGGTCTGTCTGAAGACCAGAGGAGGGAGGCGCTGGCCCGGGTCATCGTGGGAAAAGATAAATCTCTGGCTGAGGTTCTGGACCGCAGCCACATGAAGACCACCATGGACCTGATGGAGGGCATCTTCCCTGAGGGGGGGCAGCTGCTGGAGGGAGGAAACCAGCGCAGGAAGGCCCCCCCCAAACAGCCTTTGGGCCCCCCTGCTGAGACCAGGTAAGACTCCCTGTAGACCAGGTCTCTGATAGACTGATGATGATTGTAAGGACGTGCAGTGAGGATCAGGTTCAGTGAGGATCAGGAGGATCAGGTTTAGTGAGGATCAGGTTCAGTGAGGATCAGGTTCAGTGAGGATCAGGTTCAGTGAGGA
>NW_011359689.1:0-3832 GCF_000735185.1 Notothenia coriiceps
TTTATAAAGGGGCCCTGTTATTATATTTTGGGGTTTCCCTTTCCTGTAGTGTCTTATATGTTTTTGTGCATGTCAATGGTCTGCAAAGACTACAATTCTAATGTTCCCTCCAGAGGGAGTTTCTCTCCCACACTCATGTGCAACAGCATACGCAGTATGAGAATAAAAAATTGCTTTTTGAAAATTAAAGCATGTAAACATGTCACACTAGAGGCACACGATACAAATACGAACTCTTTAACTGTACCATATAAGATCCATTTTCCATAAACTAATGATTACTTACTGTTTGCAGTATGTGTGTGAGTTGTGCATTTGAATTTAATGAATTGTATTATAAAGAACATTGAGTCTAATTGTAATCGAATGGTCTAGACTCTATACAGTATAACAAAAGCATTGTTGCCTGAATAAGATTAAACACTGTTTTCCAGCTGAATTATTCTTAAATTCAATATAATTTCACGCTTTCCATTTTCCTTACATTTGCAAAATTCAATCAAAGTTCCTCCTTTTGTTTAATCAAAACTAAAAAAATATGGAGGTAAGTGCATGGACATGCCTAGTTTGTGTTAGATGTCCTCTTTATAACACAGATGCAGATTGAAAAAATGCAATATTTGATTAAGAATTAAGCTAAAACAAAACCTTGACTTTTGTGAACCAAATACAGAATTATTATATTGTTGGGCAAACCGCAGTAAAACTGTAAGACTTCCAGAATTAGGGTAAAGGTCTTTCAACTGAAGTGTGTGGAGAGTTCTTCATTTTACGATTGCTAACACAGCTGTAGGAACACACACCGCTGTCTTCCACCAAATACACGTCTGTAGCTGCTGCCTCACTTTGGTTGCATAACAACAGAGATGCAGAGTACTGGGTCAGTGTTGTGTCTTGCTGCAATGTGTCTTGCATATGAGCTAAGCGGACCGGTGCTCCGTGACAGAGCCCTGGAGGTTTCCCTGGAACATCATAATGCTGAACAGCCGGGTACACCCAGGTCCTCCCCTGTCAGAGACACAGGGTGGCGTTTATCTGCTGGCAACAGTGTGCAGCTGGAGCCGGTCAACATGCGTAAGCAACAGTGACAACACAAACGGACCAGGCACACAAACACATATGTAGCGTTTTGCTCACCACACCTTCTGATTTTAATTTCCCCATTGGTACATTCTACATCACAACTGTACATTACCCTAAAAAATATTACCTTTAATTTAATCATGAACTGGATAATTGTCTGTGTGGGAGGAGGTGGATGGTAGTAGCTTGAGATGCGTGACCCAGGCCTGAGGAGGTTTGTTAGCACAGCTGAGCTTAAACACTCAACACGTGTTTGTTGTGACAGAGGCTACTAGCACACACACAAACACTCAAAACAATTCAAGGCATTATCAAGGTTCTTCCCTGACCACAGCTACATGAAAACACTATATAATGTTCTTTTATTTGGCAGAAGCTTTAGTTAAAAGTGACATTCAACGTGATTCCTCCCAAAAGAAAGCAGAGCAGAAGTACAAGTGTTTTGATTTGTTGATGTTCTGTCTACAAAGCAGCATGTAGCAGTGAAGCTTTAGTGTTTGCATTCAGCTGGATTTATAGTCGACACATTTGGTAAGGGTTTTGATCAGTTGAGGGCTGGATTTCTGTTAACATTTCTACAGCATCGCTAAATGCAAGTGTATGAAGAGGCAATTTTATTTCCCCCAGTTATAGTTTTTAATTAATTTTTTTGACTTCACAGCTTCACAGCTTTTTATGTAACAGTTATATTTAGGTAACCTTTAAGGTTACTTGGAGATTATTTTATTTTATATTTCTTTCTAGACATAGGTTGGGGATGTAGCCGAGCTCTGCAGTAAGTACACAGCCTTAGCAACATTTGCAGCCGCTCGACCAAGTTACTAACTGGGTGCAAAACTTGTTTAATTCTGGTTCATCTTTCAGCATTACAGCATTTCTTTAGACATCTATAGTTCAAGCAGCCAATCACAGTTCTTATTTTTTCTTTCACAACATGCAAGAGTGAGAGGGTAACTTTCAAACTATATGCAGATGGAATTACTGATTTACAGAAAGAGATAACTTTTTTTTTTTTTTTATCTTACCAAAACAGATTTGTTTTTAATTCTGAGGATTCCAACATCTTTCTCACAATTCGTGTTTCTTTGGTTTGATCAAAAAAAAATTCACATGTGGCCCTTATCCTCTTCCATACTTGCTTGGTGCTCTCTCATTACATAACACTGCTGCAAGCAGGGTCAGAGGTCATTGTGGGGGGGGGTCTTGACCAGAATACAATTTAGGACATGGTTAACATCTTTGTCCAGGGTTTAAATGGCTGTCTCATTAACCCCTCTTTCAGCACTGTGAGCCTCATGGGACAAAAAGGTGGTGACTGAGAGGAGAGCGGTTTGATGAGGATACACAACTAGAACTTAGCCAATAGACAAGACTAGGAAGGCGACCTGTGTCGATGTTAAGAAATTGGTAAATCTGTGCCCAAGAGCACCCATAGTGTCATCCCCTTGTGAAGACATTCTATTACAGGAAAATAGTCTCTCTCTCTCAAATATTAACATGTACTACAGCTGCAAACATGATAACAGCAACAAGTTATGTCTAAACACACAATCACACGTCTTTCCTCTCCTATTGTTGCCGTATGTATGTCTTTAACTCGTGTACATGACTGAAACCACTTCTGGCTGCCAGATGGGACCAATTATATTGTTACCAAACTTGTGCAATTGTATAATTTCCTAGATTTACTGCAAGACAATTTTCTCAGTGTTTTTTTGTAGTTCTATCCTATCGGCTCTCAGGGATGAAGCAGAGGAAACAGCATGTGCCAGTTTTCCACATGATATGTTCAAAGTGGAATAGCAACAAGAGGATTAGTGTGCACAAAGTATGTTTCCGCATACATAAAGTGTGAGAGAGCTTTTTACTCTGGTCTGGTACCGTTGGATCCTCATGTGGACCAAGCTGATGCTCCACAGTTTGCTCAACAGACCGCCATTTTCAAAATAGCCAATCAGACGTGTCATCAATCAATCACAGTAATTACGGCCCAGTTCCATTGGTATAATGTCAGTGAGTGTAATGTACACACTCCTGCCAAATCTTTAAACCTTATTTTCCATTAGAATTTCTTATGGAGCAAACTCTATAGTCATCAGCTGTTTCTTTTGCCCTTGTACTCCCTCCGAACCCACAACTTCAAAATAATAGCCCCCTAACTGTATCGTAATAGAGAACCGCAGTGACGCGTCGTAAAACCCGGAAGTAAATTTCTTCCGGTTCCTTCGCGAAAAACCAATGCAAATTCTCCATAGGATTTTGGAAAATAGCTCGAAATAAGGTCTGTGGTTGACACACATTTAAGAGAGGGATCACGTTTTGTTCAGCCGGATAATCTCCACATGTCAACCCTACTTTTATAATTTTTGAATCATAAATCTAGTCGCCAAAAGCGAAATGCTAACGTTATGCTATAAACGAACTACAAGCCAGTACAGCAGCAGGGTTGCACGACTTCAACGTCACGCCAATTTAAGATCGTTTCAACTGACTTGCACAGAAACTGCACTTTGAACACTTTAAATATATTAACATTTTAAACTGTTTACCCCGGTTATCTAGGCCCGTTTTGTTTAATGTATACCACGTTTATCTAGGCCCTTTTTGTTTTATGTATACATGTCACACTGTGGGAAACGATATTTCGATATTTCTGGATGTATAACACATGTAGAATTTTTGACAATAAAGCTGAATTTGACTTTCGCGTGCTTGCATATTTTAACAAAGCTTTTCATTTTAGCCACAC
>NW_011359690.1:0-2115 GCF_000735185.1 Notothenia coriiceps
ACACACACACACACACACACACACACACACACACACACACACACACACACACACACACACACACACACACACACACACACACACACACACACACACACACGCACATAAACACACACACACACACCCCCACACGCACACACACACACATACACACATACACACAGAGAGACACACAGAGACAGAGACACACACGCACACACACACACACACACACACACACACACACACACACACACACACACACACACACACACACACACACACACACACACACACACTTATGTAAGGACACTGGTTATGTCACAGGCAAAGATGCTGTCTGCCAGGCGTGGTCATAGTCGTTTGATTGACTGTTTCGGGGGTTTTCGTGAAACACTGAGAAAAATGTGGGTTTTGCAGGTTTCTTTTTCGCTGTTCGTTCTTTTTTTAGTCCCTCCTCTAGACACACACACACGCACACAGCTCAAAGATAGACTCCAACACGAGCAGGGGAACATATCAAGGAATAATGTCGGGGAGACCGCCTGTGAGGATGCCAATTAAAACAGAAGTGTGTGTGTCTCTTCTGGGAGTTACTCCACTTAAAGGTTGTTAGTTTATGAAGGAGGAGGGAGGTAAACACCCCCCCCACAAACACACACAAAAACATGATGCTTTCCCCTGAACATTATTGGGCGAGTGTGAAAGTGAGCAGTGATCCACCTCCATCTGTTTCAACAATGAGTCATCCTCTCTTAGTGTATCAGCTTTCAATCACTCCATCACAGTCAGGGTGTGTCATGCTCAGCACACACACCTCACCTCATCTCCTCTGATAGACAATACACATGCTGTCATCATACATTCATCCTCACTGTTAATATTGGTTGGTATGAGCAGCTTGTAACTCCAAAACTGCTAGCATGCAACATGAACCATACTAAAAATCCCATGAACATAATTAAGTATGAAACTTGAAAAATAACTGAAATATCTTCTCAAGTGTTTCTCAAATGCACCTTTAATCCTGTCCTGAGCATCTTTCCTTGAATACAAAGGTGTTCATGTATCAATAGATTTGACTCTTTGAATTGAAGCATTTTAAACTTTATATCCAACTTTTAATGTCGTGATTCTGTGCATCTCCTTAATTAAACACCTCTTCAGGGAACATGCTTAAAGTTCCATCAAAACAGGTATATGAATTGCAATTGGGACAGAATTATAGGAATCCGTGCATCTCTGGCAAATGTAAATTTGTGTTGAATAGAAACAGCTCAGAAACTCCATGGAGTACCAGAGTTACTGTTGCAAATATCAATTGTAATCTCATCAGGTGTTATTGAAGATAGTTATAAGCTGTTGGGAAAATGTACTAATTTTTATTCTATTTTACAGACTTTTTCTCTACTCTTTTTCACAATGAAATGTCACTAATTAACATGTGTTAGAGTTTGTTTGTTTATAAATTAATCTCTAGTTCCTCTCAGAGAACAATTATTGGAATATAAACACCAGGAAGGAGACACTCCCTTTTGTTAGATGTAGAGTACATCCCACTCAGAGCAGAGTGTGTGTACTAATGACAAAGCACAGAGTCCTGCTAACACACGGTCACCATGTTTAGTGCATGTCATCCACAGAGACTGACCCATTAAACACAATGAGATCATGCAGTATTGATTCTGTACCATGCACCACACCACAGGACTGCACCGCCGGAGGATCCTCTTCTCTACATCCTGTACTTATGCGAGTGTGTGTGTACAATATGTGTGTGCGATCATGTTCATGTCCCAGTTGGTGGTTTAGTCCAACTTTTTCAGGGAAAAGGCAAACCTCATGACTTAGGAATGCTACGAATGCCTCAGAGGCCTTAAGATGTGAAACTATGCATTGATTCCCAGAGATCATTCCCATAACATTAGCCTGCACACACTCCTCCGCTTTGACCTCTCTGTTGACTCACTCACCTCCAAAAGAACAAAAAGACCCTCCATCAGCAGGGGCGTCACACAACTGGATACTCACAGACACACACAAACAGATGTGTGTGTGTGTGTGTGTGTGTGTGTGTGTGTGTGTGTGTGTGTGTGTGTGTGTGGGGCCCACCAAGGAAGCTAGCCTCAAAAACTC